>NW_027481279.1:1154679-1217151 GCF_051309035.1 Mrakia frigida
AGAGGGAAGATGGTGGTTGGTGAGGGACAGTCTCTCCTTCAAGCGATTCAACCTTTGTACTCTTTTCGAGACGGCCTGTTTTCTGAATCTGTCAGCGTGGAAGGAAGAGATGGTCGTCGTTGGTAGGAGAAGCTTCGAGCCATTTCCCTCTCCCTTCTCTTTCAGCCCTCGGTCGACGTTGAACCTTGCCCCGAGTCTTCAAACGGCCATGAGCTCAACCTCCTTCCTTTTCTCTCGTTTGAGCTCTTTATTCTTGATTCCTTTACTGGTGCTAGCAGACCCTTCGGTGCTCGTATATACTCGGACAGCAGGTTCGTGGCACGAGTACGAGAGCTTCGAAGCAGAGAGAGGCGGACGTCGAGCTCACCTCTTTCCCTCCCTTCCCTTCTCCTCTCTCCCTCCATCTCTCTGCCACCAGGATTCCGCCATGACTCGATTCCAACTGCAATCGAAGCCTTCAAGCAACAAGGACCCCTTTACAACATATCCTTCTCGTTCTCTGAGGATCCAGCTCTCTTCTCCGACGACGGGCTGAACGAGTTCGATGCGATTGCTTTCGTCTCCAACTCGGACGAGGGTTCGTTCCTCCTCCTCTGTCTCTCGCTCATTTCGAGTACACATCATCGAGCTGATATATACCATCTCATCATCTCTACTGCAGTCCTCGATCAATCCGGCAAGGACGCCTTCCTTCGCTGGCTTCAAAAAGGAGGGAACTTCCTCGGTGTCCACGCTGGTTGCGCTTGCCTCTTCACCACAGAGTTCTTCCAGAACGAGGTGGGAGCTCTATTCGATTATCATCCTACTCTGCAGCAAGCGGTGAGTTCGTTTGAGGAGCTATGCTCGAGGGTTGAAGAGAGGAGAAGAGAGAAGCTGATCTTCGTGACCTTCTTCTCTTCACCTCCCTCGCCTTCCCATCGCAAAGACCTTCCTGCCTCTCAACACCACTCACCCAGCTATGACCAACATCCCAGCTCGATGGACGTTCGAAGAGGAAGTCTACTACTTCAGATCGGATCCTAGGACGGTGGGAGCTACTGTTTTGATGACCGTCGACGAGTCGAGCTACAACGGTTCGTCGTCTCTCAGTCTCCTCTCTCCGTCTCCTCCATCGACCCGTTTCTCTCAGACGCTCATTTGGCTCTTCGTCACGCTCTTCATAGACACCGGAGGAGTCTCAACAGGAGCCTACGACCAAGGCTCTCCTCATCCCATCGGTTCGTCGCTCTCTCTTCCTCCCCTTTCCTCTCCTTCGTCGCATCGCACTCTCTCACCACTTCCTCCCCCCTTTTCATCGCAGCCTGGTATCAAGACCCAACTTCGGCCGTCACAGTTTCCTCTTCAGTGAAAGCAGGTCGCTCCTTCTTCACCTCTCTCGGTCACAACAACGCGACTTGGGAGGTCAGTCCCACTTTTCTCCCTCTTCCCATCTATTTCTTCTCTTCGAACTGACTCCCTTCCTCGCTTCTACAGGACCCTATCTTCCTCGAACACGTCATGAAGGGACTCGTCTGGTCCCTTGAAGCTGGAACGACGAGGGCTTTCGACTCGACCGCTGAGATTGGGACGGCGTCGAACTCGACGACTGAAACTTCCTCTTCCGTCCTCCCGTGAGTTTTCACCCTCGTTCGATGAGACCCCAACGCCTAGATGATCAATCTCCGACTGTTTTTTTGCTTTGCGGAGCAGCTCCTCCTCGACGACTCCCTCCGGTGCGTCGCCATCCGGAACGACCGCTTCGACTCAAGGAGCTTCTCCTTCCTCTACCGCTGCTTCCACTGGAGGGTCTTTGAGTAGGATACATACGATAGGCAACAGTTTAGTGCTGAGTGGGGTAGCTTTTGCTTTGGTAATGCTGCTCAGCGGATGAGAGGAGGACTGTTTCCGAGTGCGGGAGCTGTCACAGTCTACTGAGACGGTCGACCTATACTTAAGTCGACCAAGTAGGGCTCTTGAGAGGTACCTGAGTATTTCAAGCACTCAAGTAACCTTGGACAGGACGCGAAGACGTAGCCTCTGGGTAACAAGGAGGCGAAGGGAGCGAGCGTTTCTTCGAGCTCAGCGACCAACTCCTTCCTTTCAACTTCCATCCTCTCCTCCCCCTTCCCACCCCCTTTCTGCTTTATCGCTCTCCGTTGTCCCCCTCAAATGCTCAGGATTACTGCTCTTTATCTTCGTCTCGCTCGAGATCTCGGCATCCCTCAGCCCAAGGAGGACAAGACGCCAGAGAAGGGAAGACGTCGATCCCTCCGCCCTGTGGGCATCCCTTCCTTTTACTTGATATCCCAGTGGGTCAGTCCGATACAGCACCTTTTCCTTGACGCGGAGCTGAATCTGGTACTTACTCGGGGTTCCATGGTATCCTAGATTCGCACATCCTTCGGCTTCTCCCCTCTCGACAACCTCGTCCTTCAGCACGTTGAATGGAGCTTCGATCCTTCTTTCCCTTCCTGCTGGAAAGAGTGGCAGCTCTACGACCCTCTCGCCTCTACCCTGACCCAAACGGGAGATCGCGCCGTAATTGGAAGAGACATATCAGACTCGGACGAGTGGGAAGCCATGTTGAATGGAAGGAAGGGTTTCTGGGCGTCACCTCACCTTCAAGGTCATCTCGTCTTGACGGTCGCTTCTCCTTCTCGAGTGAGTTCTTTATCACGATTTTTTGGGGGGTTTGTAGCTCCTCTATTCTCGGAGCTGACTAGTCTCGGGCTTTACGTTCCTTCAGGCAGAACGATTTCAAGACCGGAGTGCGCGTCTCATCGCATCGATCAACTCGCTCTTCCCCCCTTCCCTCACCGTCTGCGATATTCTGGGCATCAAACCTGAAGTGGAGATCTCGTCGTTAGACTTCGACACGTCACTCCGAGTCTCTACGCTCAAGAAGAGGAGGCTACCGGGTCGATGTTCGAACCTTTCTTCGTGAGCAGGATGATTCCGACGTTCTCTTCCCCGGCCTTTCTGACCAGCTCTTCACCTGACAGGCTCGATAATACACACTGCTCTACGACTGCTCACTTCCGGCTGGAAGAAGTAGAGGTATCTGAATCGCCGACGGGAGTGCTGTCGAGGTGCGTTCGTCCTTCTTCCCTCCTCCACCGCGTCTTTTCGTCCCCCTGATCCTCTTTCCTCTTTTTCGATTTACAGGCTCATGTGGATTGAGAACTGTCTTTCAGACCCCGAACTTGTCACCGGCTTTGGATGTCCTCGTCCTCCTGAGGAGTTTCGCGACCCGAGAGTCATCCTCGCCGACGTCCTCGACGTCGTCTTCTCCGTGATCTCCGATACCTGCTCTCCTCACCCAGCATCGGATGCGACGTTCTTGAGACAGTCGATTGACGTCCTACGATCGTGTTCGCTGGTGAACAAGACTTGGCACGTAAGTCCAGCTGCCATTCGCTCAGTCCGCCCACCTTCTGATCCGGTTTATCGCTTTCTCGCCTCAGTCTCTCGCCCTTCCTTACCTTCACCGTCATATCGTCCTTCCGAATCGAGGCTCAATCAAGAACACGAGCACTGACCTCGTCCTCTACCTTCAATCAAACCCTACCCACATCCCATTCGTCAAAACCCTCCACCACCCGATGCTCAAGACCGCTTCGATGCGTGAGAGATGCGTCTCGAGCAAGCTGGATCTCCTCTTCATCTCAACGGTCTTCCCTTCCCTCACCATCATCCGAGGACTCGTCGTCGATCCCTGCAACATAGCGGTCCTCTCCTCCCTCTCGAAACACGCGCCGTCGCTTCGAGAGCTTTCCGTCGAGGTCACCTTCACGTCCTACGACCGTCAAACCACCTCCTTCAGGAACGCTCGTGGAATCGGAACCATCGATCTTCCTCCCTCTCTCGAGAGTCTTTCTCTTTCGATGGACGTCGGTCTTTCTTTCTCGCAGTACATCCTCAAGAGGCTGGTGGAGACCGGGGAGTCGACGTTGGGAGGAGTGGCGGAGCGAAGGTACGAGCGACGCGTCTACTCCAAATCTCGCACGCATTTCAGTAACTAATCAGTACCTCCTTGGTCTCACCAGGAGTCTCCCAAACCTTCGTCGTCTCCTAATCGAGTTCGTCGTTCACGGCGATGCTGGCGACGACGCGTCACCCTTCGCTCTGGACGGGACCCTTCCGGAACTCCGAAGGCTCCTCACTCAATTCGGATCCACTCTCACCCACCTCAACCTCACGGAGAAGAACTTCGACGACACTCGAGAACTCTACGACGCTCCCTCCCTGCCTCTTCATTCCCTCATCGCCTGCCCCTCCCTCCGGATCCTCGCCGTCGATGGACTTCGTCTCGAACCCCTGCTCCTGGCCCGACAACCCTACCCCTCCCTCGAGCAGCTCGAGATCGGTGTCTCGGATCTCTCCGCACGAAACGAGGACGAACTCTCCTTCGGATGCGGTTGGTTCGACCCCGGATCCTCGACTCGAGACGGAGCCCTCTTGCGAGAGCTCGTCGAGAGTTTCGAGAGATCTCGTTTTACGAGGTTGAGACGAGTCAGGTTGACGTGTGCAGATTGGAGGTTCGAGAAGCATAGAAGGATGCGTGGGTTGAAGGAGAAGGTTCGAGCGTTGCGTTTGATGGGGATCGAGCTGGTCGATTTTGAGGGAAGGGTCTGGTCGGAACAGGGCTGAGGGAGGAGGGATTGAGAGGACGTAGAGTTGAGAGTTTGCATATTTGCTGAGTCCAGTTTTCAATGACGTTCACGAAGTCTTGCCCGTCGTTCCTACCCGTCTCGGAAAGTGAGAACTCTTTGCCTCGTTGTCTCGTCGCGTCGTCGATTCGCTCTTCTCTTTCGCTCTTTCGTCTCTCCTCCTCGGCAACAGAGGGAAAAAAAACATACACACCACCTACTCTCTCCACTACAGAGCCGGAGCAGACGAGCAAAAAAGTATCAAAGGAAAGCAAAAGGGAAAACAAGAACAGGCGAACTACTGAAAGTTCAAAAAAAGGGCTTTGGGGTTGAGTCGGATTTCCAGTCTGAGGGGAGTTTGGGTTCGACCGGGAGAGGGTTGAAGAAAAATTGAGCTTAGACGGTAAGGTAAGAAACCGAATGAGAAGACGTTGAGGTCGGGTGAGCGTAGTTTGGGGAGGGGAGAGGCGCGTTGGCCGGGGAAAGGGTTGACTACGAAGAAAAGGTGGTGTGGACGAGAAAAAAAGCTAACTAGAGAAAGAATGAAGGTTTTTTGGGGATTGTAGATGTCCCAGATCAAAGCAGACATGTAGAAATCATAATGCCGGTGACTTCATAAGGGTCGATGCTGTTTCCGGTGGTAGTTGGGGAGGTTAGAGTGAAGATGCGACGCGGGCGAGAGGTAGGAGGAGACGAGGTGAAGAGCGATGGGGCGTAGACGAGGTAGGGAGTTGGAGGAAACGAGATATAATGAGAGATGGGACGAAGAGAGAAGAGAGGGAGGAGGGAGGGAAGGGGGCGAAGGAGGGAAGGAGGGAGGAAAGGAGGGAGGGACGAGGGAAGGTCAGCCTTTGCTCGACAGATCGCACGCCAACACCAGATCGTTCAGACAAGGGAAAGCGAATGAAAGAAGAACTAACTTGGAAGCGGGTCGTCGGTCCTCGAGGTATCCTGGAAGAAGTGGGAAGGCGAAGGAAGAGGTCAGCACAAGAGAGAGAGAAACGAGGTCGAGACGGGAAGGGGAACGAACCCTTCTGCTGCTGGGCGACCTGTCGGGGGATTCGGATGGAAGCTCCTCGGTTGGCGACTCCCCAAGAGAACTGTCCGATGCTGAGAGACAGAGGAGGGGCAGAAAGGTCAGCTCAAAGCCTAGAAGTGAACGACGACGCGGGACGAGAGGAAGAGAAGGTGAACGAACTGTCCGGTCTCGTGCTTTCCAGAGAGTCGGAGCTCGTTCTCGGATCCGTAGACGGCGATGTGCTCCACTGTTGACGAGAAATAGTCATCAGTACGAGAAGAGAGAAGGAAAGGCAAGGAGGGAGGACGAACTGTGTTTCGACTCGAGCTTCTTGACGGCGTCCATGATGGCGGAGTATCCACCCTCAGCTCGCATCTCCTTCGTCGAGAAGTTGGTGTGGCATCCGGCTCCGTTCCACTCTCCCTCCTTGACGATCTTGGGGTGGAAGGAGACCTGGACGAGAAAACGAGGCGAGGAGGGAAAGTCAGCGACGGCGTCGAGGACTCGAAACGAGAATTGACGAGGAAAGAACGTGCCTTGATTCCCCACTCCTCAGCACATCTGATGAGAAGGAATCGGGCCATCCAGAGGTGATCTCCCACTGAAGAAGCCGAAACGAAGAAGAAATCGAGGCGTCAGCGACAAAGTTCGAGGACGAAACGGGAAGAGCGGGAAGAGAAAAGAAAGACGAAAACGCACTGGAGATACCCTCACAGGGTCCGACCTGGAACTCCCACTGGGAAGCCATGACCTCGGCGTTGATACCGGCGATCTCGACTCCGGCGTAGAGGCAAGCTCGCTGTTTTCGTTTCGTCGTCGTCGTCGTCGAAGAGGGAGAGAAAGGTCAGCGATCGGCTCGTCTCGCTGAGAGACGAGGACAAAGTCTACTCACGTAGTGAGCCTCGATCAGGTCTCGGGCGAAAACTCGTCCTTGTCCAACCTGAAAAGAATCAACGTCAAAAAAGAGGACAGAGAAAGAGAGAAAGAGGAAAGGTCAGTCGAGAGCTCGGCGAGTTTCTCGAGATCCGCCGAGCGACGAAAATGGCTACGCACACCACAGTAGTCTGATTAAAACGAAGGAAGATTAGCTCGAGTTCCGACGAAGGTATAGAGAGGCGAGAAACGACGTACAAGGTCCCTGGGGTCCGGGGAATCCTCCCTTGGGCCAGGCAAGAGGCCATCCGTCGGCGTCGAGGAGGGAGTACTCCTGCTCGAGTCCGAACCATGGGACGTGCTGATGGAAAGGAAGAACGAGGAGATGGGTAAGTAAAAAAGTTTACGAGGAGCGAGAGAAGAGAAAGGATTGAACGAACCTCCTTGGCCGCCTCCATGGCCTTGTTGGCATGGAATCGGTGGTTGGTTCCTAAAGACGCAGGCAAGGCACAAAACAAAAGAGCAATCAAAGCATGTCAGATATGGTCGTAGCGGCGAAGACGAGGGAGGAGTAGTAGGACTAACGGTTGGGGGTTCCGTCAGAGTTGAACGTCTCGCAGCTTTCGCATCACAAGAGGTCTCGGTTTTAGTTTCTTCGTCTGATTCTCGTTCTCGATTCTAGGAAGAACACCCTCGGGGAAAGGAGTCTGGGAAGAGGTTCGAGTCGTCTGAATAGACTTACAGAACGAGGATGTTGTCTCCACCTCTGTAAGGGTCCTTGAAGATGGTGACGGGTCGGACTGGAGGAGGAGAAAGGGAGACGAGGTCAGCTAGACTGAGGACGCGTTCGAGGTAGTAGAGATGGAAAGGACGACTGACGGTAGACATCAGAGTCGTGTCCAGGGGCTTGGTTGGTCTGAAATGGATAAGGGATGAGCAGGATAACGCTGTCAGTAGGGATAAAGGGAAGGAAGGAAGGGAAAGGAAGCGCCAGTTGTCTTCGAACGACTGAGCTTCCTCCTCGAGCAAGCAAAGGTAGAACTCACACTCGATCCATCGAAGTTCCACTCTGTGAAATGAAAGAAGACCAAGCATACCAAGTCAGCAAAAAGGCGAAGAGACGACGTCGTTGGAGGACGAAAAACGAGGTCGCGCTTTCTCCTTCGATGACGAGCAAAGAAACGAGATGGGGAGAGAAGAACGAACCCTTGAGTTCCGAAACCGACTTGACGGGGGCATCGACGGTCTAGAGCACCACACCAACAACGTAGAAACGAGCTCAGCACGAGCGAGCGAGCGAGAGAAGGAGACAAAGAAGAGGCCAGGGAGGTTTGAAGGCCGTTGAGGTCGGAAGGACTCGGTGCTTGTGATCAAACGACCAAACACTTTTGATCCTTCCTTCCCTCTATCCCTGACCTTATCTAGGAGCTCCGAGCTTCTATAGATATGAAGATGAAACGAAGATGCTCACGGTGGTCTTGCACCTGGAACGAACGGAGCAAAGGGTGAGGAGGGAGAGTGGTCAGAACGAGGCGAGTCACGGGCGACCAACGAAGAGGGCAACTCTGGTTCGGAAGAAAAAGAGGGCTGAAAGACTCACCTCAATCCTCCCTCTCCGTCAATCCAGACGTCTGTAGGAGGCAAAGAGAACACAGAAGAGAGTCAGCTTCCAGTCTCGAAGAGGAGAAGGGAAGCGAAGAAGGAAGAGGAAAGGGAAAGGAAGGCTATCCAAGCTCATCCTCTCGTCGACCTGACTCGCTCCTCCTTCCCTCCGAACTCTCTCTCCTCTTGAACTCCCTCTACATCTCTACCAGCAACCAGTATAAACTCGATACTCACACTCGGCCATGATCTTTCCTCCCCTGTAGAGACGAGCACCAAGAGGGAAAAACTGGCGTAAGTCTCAGGCGCAATCGAGGAGGGGAAACGCTAAAGCGACGAGCGCAATTTACGCACTGGGAAAGAGCGAGGTAAGGGGCGAGAAGCGTAGGGTTGTGTCGGTAATCCTCAGCAGAAGTCATCTTGAGAAACGAGAAGAGCGAGCAGAGAAGGAAGCGCGAAGAGAGAGCAGCTCAATCGGGGAGGGGTTGGTTGCCAATGCGATTTGACGCTCTCTTTTTTCTGGGGTTTGAATGGCGAATAAATTTCCTGGGGCTTCTCGGAGGTGGTGGACTCTGAGATCTGACTGGAAGGGAAGATTTGCTGGAAGTAGTGGAAGAGAGGCAGGTGAAGGATTGACTATCGAACGAGGCTCGAAAAAGAGCGAGAGGCAGACGACCAGGTGCGCTCGAACGAGATGCAACAGACGAGATTGAGATTGCGAGAAGAGCGAGGCTTCTGGGACGGCCAAGAAGATAGTGAGATAAAGGGGTGAAGGGAGTATTTATGGCGAGAAATCTATAGAAGTGGTCAAGCTGAAGTAAGGGAAGAAGAGGCAGAGGAAATGAGAGAGAGAACATTCAGAGAAAACGTAGAGTTCGATTTTGAATCAGACGCGACGCTAAATGAAAGAACAGGCTCGCACAACGGGAGCTGGAGCAGACAGAGATGGAGAGGAGACCCGTAGGCATGGGTATCTAATGAAGCTCCAAGGAAGTGAGTGAAGAAAAATCAAAAGCAAAATGGCTTCTTCGGGCCAAGTGACCGACGCGTCCTTTACCTCTCTCTTCCGTCTCCTGCTCCCTCCCCAACGCGTTCTGCGGAAGTCTCCGTACGGATCTCGTCCGCTTACCTCCAGACGGCGAGGGAACGAAACCGGCAAAAGACTTCAATCGAGCGAATCAAGGAACGAACGCACAACGCGTCTTTTCACCTCGTCTCCTTCTCGCTGCCGCCTGCTACATCTCTTCGTCATCATTCCTATGGCTTCTGAACGCGACCTTAATTTCAGGGCAGAAAGTTAAGAAACGACGCGCGCGTCAATCGTCTCGACTCCTTCCCACCTCTCTCCGTCCGTGACCTTGAGCTCAGCAGCAGCCTGAACCCAGCTATAGATGACACCTCGGGGTACCATTTTGTCTCAGCTGTCTCGACGAACGGCTCCATCGCGACGCGTTCGTCCCGCTTTTCCTCCTCGACTCGTTTTCCACGACTCCATCCATCTGCTACCTAATCTAATCTGCCTAACACTTGAGAGAAACGTTATCTACGATGTATCGGTAAGCAGAGCCTGTGGCCATCGAGGTACAGTCGAAAGCGAAGGAAACCGTTGAGGCGGTGGCAGCAAAAGAGATGTCCGACAGAGTGTGTTTCTTGAAGGTTGGAAGGTTGGTTCCCACCTTGGTGCAAGAGGTGTCCCCGGTGCGACAGTAGTCGTTGAAGGTGATGGATTTATCTGAAGACGAGAATCGAAGAAGAATGGGGCTGAGCGAAGGAAAAGGAACGAAGAGGAAAAGAGAGGCGACGCGTCGGGTTTCGACTCACCTCCCGCCGAAACCGTGATAGGGCAAGAGTTCTGTCCGTAAGCGAGGGCTCCAAGCTGGAAGTCGAGGGTATACTTCTGGCCAAGCTGAGGGACGATATCTTGGACTAAGGTCATGACTCCAGGACCTGTCGGAACGGTGATGCTGAATCAAAACAAAACCTGATCAGCTTCTCCTCCGATGAAACGCGATGGTAGAGTATACTCACAAAGACCAGTGACCTCCGGTATCGCTGGGATCTGCGTATACATAGGGGCCACTGTACACGGTGGTAGTAGACCTCATGGTGCTGGGCAGAGCGAACCACCTCCAAGGCGAGACGTGAGTTGGGTCGGCCGTTTGGAAGTCTCCGTTCTTCAAGACAGGAAGGGATGAGTAAGCGCTGCCTCTGTAGGGGAGGCGGAGTTTAGACGTACTACGATCAAGTTGGTGCTCAAGCAAACTGGTTGAGGGACAGCGGAGGGGCTGGTGCGGCGAGCGAAAGGAGGAAGAGGATCAACACAAAGCTCGACCGTCTCAGAACGCGAGAAATCAATGGCTCAACTCACTCTGTCCTCCTTCTAGGTCCTGCTCTCATTCGTTCGACGATCTGCTTCGAGGTCGCCTGTCGTTTCTTGATGACTCGAAGGGCAGCGACGTCGTTCTCGGAGGAGGAAGGGGAGCTGGGTTGAGCGAAAGCGAATTGGGAGGCGAGGAGGAGAGAGAGGAAGAAGGACTTCATGGTGACCGAGAGAGAAATTAAGAGGTTCAAAAGAGTGTGGAGGTCGAGGAAAAGAGTGTGGTGTGGACGTTGAGGGTAAAGGAAGGACGGCAAGAGAAAGCGAGTTTTCGAAGGAAAGAGGTCCAAGCGCGTCGACCCCTGACGAGGGCTCTCCTCCGCTCTGTCTCAGTTCTTTGCTCGCTTCCTCCTCGAATATATGTACTCAAGCTCACAGGAGAGAGGTCTCGAGAGTCTCACGTTTGATGTCGCTTTGGAAGGGTGGAATTGCGTTGAATCGCGTCGCAGACGAGGAATGTGCGTCGCGCCTGGCCTCCCCTCTCAGCTTGTGCACTTCTGACTATTCGGTTCCTCTTTTCATCTCGTTTCCTTCTCTCGCTACCTTGCTTCGTACTGCAGGGAGCTCACCTCGGCCCAGTACTTGCGAAGCAAATTCATCGAGTTCGAACAACATCAAGATGAACGAGAATCGAAAAGGAAGGAAAACCAAGGGCAGTCCTGCTGAGAGAGATAGGGAGAGATATGGAAAATCGTGGCAGTCATAACGGTAAGCGGAGATAGGAGAGTAGACGAGTGAGCAAAAGAGAGTGAGCGAGCAGGCAGATGCGGATGCAGAGGAGACGAAAATCGAAAGGAGAACGAGGACGAGAACGAGGACGAGAACGACGGAGAGATAGAAACACGAGCAGCAGGGAACTGAGACTAAGAGATGGAAAACGATAGGCAGGACTGGGATAGAGGGACAGGGAAAGAAATGAAGAAGATGCAAACGAAGCGAGCTCGAAACGACGACGCGTCTCCCCTCCCTCCCCACTCATCTCCTCCTCCCCAAGACCTTCGCGAAGACCCTCCCCAAGCTAACAAAGAAGTTAACCAAGAATCCCACCGTCCCCACCGCCACCGTCACCACCAACGCGATCTGGTAACTACACACGTCGTGATCACCTCTGAACTCGATATCCTCGACCGGCACGCTCGTCCACCATCTTGCCTGCTCGCTCACGCACGTCAACGGCGTCGAAAGCAAGTCCGAGAGGGAGAGGGAGAGGAGGGAGGACCAGAGGGAGATGGAGAGGAGGTCGAGGGAGGTGAAGAGGAGTTTGGAGGAGAGGGACCAGAGTCCGACGGGACGACCAAAGTATTCGAGGTAGATGGCGAGGAGGACGTGCAGGAGGGTGATGGGGCTGTAGATGATGGCGACTGAAACGAGAGAAGAACGAAGAGCAAGGTCAGTTCTCCGAAGAAAGAAAGAAAGAAACGAGATACGACAACGACGCTGGACGTTGAACTCACCAACAGGACTACTCCCCGTGATCCCCTGCTTCCCCAACCCCGCCTCCAACTCCCTAATCTTGATCCCAACACCCATCGTCCCAGCCGTCAACCCAAAGTTCAACGCCCTCAGCACCAACGGCGTCCAGTAGCTGTAAAGCAACCAATGCCCGACCCTCTCCAGTCGATTCCTCCTCTTCGCTTCCTCCCCCTCTGGATCGACGGGCAAGAAAGGAGCAGAAGAGTAGGGTTCCTCCCAACCTGGGGTTTTGGATTGATGAGCCGAGTAAGGGTTGGAGAGGTCGAGACGAGGCAAGGGAATGTGGAAGGAAGGGAAGTGAGAGGAGAGACGCGTTTTGGGAGGACGTTGGAGAGGTGTGCCGTTTGCTGTGGAGGAGCCAGGGGTCGGAGGTTGTTCGCGTTGATCTTGGGAAGAACGTGGAAGAGGGAGAGGTGGGAGTGCTGGGGAGGAAGGGTAGGAGGAGGAAGCTGTTGTTGCCGTGTTGGGGAGGGAAGAGGTGTGATCGCCTGCTGAAGCACTCGTGTCGGGGAAATAGGAGTGGTACTTGTCGTCCAGTCCGAACGCCACCGCCTTCCTGCCAGAGTTCAAAGCTGCTTTTCCCTTGTTGAGCAACCACCACTCGTGTCTCTTCCCCTCTGGCGGTGAAGCTCCAGTTCCAGCTTGATTCTCTACGTCCTCGTCTGAAGAGTCCTCCTCTCCTGGGCGGGCCACTCTCGGCTCGGCGGTTCGTTGGGGAGGGAACGATTCGGGTAAAGAGAGCTGGAGAGGAGAAATTTGACGTTCGAGAGAGTGGAAGGGGTAGGTGGAGGAAGATTGGGAAGATTCGTGGTGTTGGTAGAGGTGTTGGGACGTTTGGGAGGGCGAGGAACGAGGATGGGTCGAGGAGGAGGAGACGGGGAGGAGTGATTTCGGTGAAGTCGGAGGCGATTCTCGTTCGTGCTCGGCGAAAGCTGTAGACGAAGCGAAAGTAGAGAAGCGAAGAGAGTCAGCTACGAGCTTCCTAGTAGAAAAACACTGACTTGAAGGTGAAAGGGAGGTCGGGTAAACTCACGAGGTCGAGTCCTGACCTTCTTCCTTCCCAAGCTCTCGGTCGTTCGCTTCCAACCCTCCGTTTCAGTAGAAATCCTTCCTAAACTGCCCAGATTCCCTCTCGATCTCGAAGTCGACTTGGATCTTGACAACGACGAACCCGACGAAGCTGAGGAAGCTGTTTGAGCTGGATGAAGGGAGGACGAAGTTGAAGGACCGGCTGTGTGGGGAGGAGGAAGAGGCGAGGTTGGACGAGGAGGAGGAGTCGCGCTCGAGAAGGTGATTTTGGCAGGAGAAGAAGGGGAATCGAGAGAGAGAGGAGTAGGGATTAAGGAGGAGGTTCCTGTAGAAGTCGAGGAAGGTGACATGAGATGGGAGTCGAGAGGGAAACAAGCACTTGAGCGAGCTCGACCTCGACCTCTCCAACGCTGCGTCGCTGGCTCTCTTTTTCGTTCTCTCTCGTCCTGTCCTTCGTCTCCCTTTCTCCCCAACTCCATTCTTCCCTTTCCTTCTCTTTTCTCACCCTCTACAACCCCCTTCTGCCCAGGATGCCTATCTCTGAGCACGACAACTACGAGGACGAGGACGACATCGACTACACTGAGATCGAGGAGAAGTGAGAAGACTCTTCTCTCTTCAAAAGTCGCCTCCTTTGTTCTCAAGAGCTCACCTCCTTCGCTTCTCTCCCCTTCCTCGCTTCTCCTTGTAGATACCGTCCTACTCTCGACGAGGGATTCGAGCACGTTCTTGTCGTCGATGGAGTTCCCGGTGAGTTTATTCTTTCCTATCGAGGAGTCTATGAGATCTGGAGAGCTCGAAAGAAAGAGCTGACCTCCCTCTCCTTCCTTCCCTTCCCTCCTCTCTCTCTCTCCTCTCCCTCCCCTTCTTCTAGTCGTCGATGAATCCAAGCGAGTCAAGCTTCTCGAGCGACTTCGAGCTCAGTTCAAGAAGCAAGGGGTCAACGTCGAGGAGGATCAGATCATCATGCCTTGGGACGATGCCACCAACGAGTCCAAAGGGTGAGCTCTCCGTCCTTTCTTCCTCCCTCCCTTCTTCACCTCTCGCCACCACCATCACATGTCTTTCTGACCTCAAGTTCGACTTCTACTCTCTCCCTTACCCTGCTACAGATTCCTCTTCCTCCTTCTCCCTACGTCCAACGACGCTTCCTTCGCCCTCCGAGTCCTCGACCAGTCCAAGTTCGGAAAGAACACCCTCCTCTTCAACAAGTTCTCGGACGTCGAGCGATTCGCTTCGGTAGAGACCGAGTGGTCCGAGCCTCAGGAGACTACTTTCGTACCCAAGGTGAGCATCGTTATCTTCTCTTCGAGTAGGATAAGTCGAACGTGAGGGAGGAAGGAAAAGAAGGGAGCTCGAGCTGACCTTCGCGTTTTTCCCTTCCTTCCTTCCTCCTCCTCTTCCTCTCAGGCTCATCTTCGAAAGTGGCTCGCCGACACCCAGGGTCGAGATCAGTACGTTCTCCTCCGAGGTACCAATGCCTCCGTCTTCTGGAACGGTCGAGGAGCTCAGTCTGAGGAGATCCCTTACAAGGACGCTGTGAGTTCTTTTTCGAGTCTCTCGTCTCCTCCCTTCCCTCTCGCTCTCGTTCCTCCCGAGCTCACCAGTCTGCTCTCTTCGTTCTTCTCTACAGCGATGGGGAGACTACTACCTCCAATGGTCCCCTCTCGGAACCTACCTCGCCACCACCCACGGACCCGGAGTCGCCCTCTGGGGAGGAGAGAAGTTCCAATCCCTCGACCGATACTCCCACCCTCACGTCGCTCTCATCGCCTTCTCCCCTTGCGAAAAGTACCTCGTCACCTGCTCCACCTCCGACCACCCCATCCACGTCGCCGAGGACTCGCCCGTTGGACCTCGTCACTTCGACGCCGAGGAGGACGAGGGAAACCACATCGCCGTCTGGGAGGTCAAGACCGGTCGTCTGCTTCGAACCTTCCCTGGAGAGTTCAACGCTCCTCCCGTCGTTTTGGGATCGGACGGAGTCGCTCTCGCCGCCGACAAGGGTCCTCGAGCTCCTACCTGGCCTGCCCTCAAGTGGAGTCCCGACGACAAGTACTGTGCGAGGATCGCGACCGGATCGCAGATCTCGGTCTACAACGCTCCTGGGATGGATCTGGTCGATAAGAAGAGTGTCAAGATCGAGGGAGTGGCGGACTTCGAGTGGTGTCCTCTGGGAGAGAAGGACAAGGAGGGAGCTGCCGGAGGGAAGAAGAAGGAGAAGGAGAACGTGTTTGCCTACTGGACGCCCGAGGTCGCCAACCAGCCGGCTCGAGTGACTCTGATGGCCTTCCCTAGCAGGACGAGCTTGAGGTCGAAGAACTTGTTCAACGTTTCGGATGTGAGTACCTTTCGTTTTTGGTTGGGCGGGAGGTGAGAGGGTGGGGAGGGAGAACGCGTTTGATCGAGAGCTGACCTTTCCTTCGTTTCGTTCTCTCGTTTGCTCTCGTTCAGTGCAAGCTTCACTGGCAGGACCAGGGAGACTTCCTCTGCGTCAAGGTCGATCGTCACACCAAGACCAAGAAGTCCATCTTCTGCAACCTCGAGATCTTCAGGATGAGGGAGAAGGATTACCCCGTTGAGGTTATCGAGTTGAAGGGTGAGTCTCTCTTCCTCCTCCTCCTGCCTTCTTTCCCTCTCGTTCGAGACTCGTTTTTGCTGACTCGTAGTTTTTGGTTTGTTCGTTTCGTAGACACCGTCACCGCCTTCGCCTGGGAGCCCAAGGGAGATCGATTCGGAATCGTCACCTCGAACGATCCCAACCTCGGAAACCCTGGACCTGGAATCACCATCAAGTACAACGTCGTCTTCTACCAGCTCGATTCGAGGAAGGGAGATTTCAAGATCTTCAGTAAGCCCTACCCATCCTTTCTCTCTCGTCGAATGAAGGAACGAAGCTGACCTCTTCCTCTCCTCCCTCCCTCCCTCTCCCCTCGCAGAGACCCTCGACAACAAAACCTCCAACCGAATCTTCTGGTCTCCTCGAGGTCGACAGGTCGTTCTCGCCACCTTCGAGTCCTCCAAGTGCGATATCGAGTTCTGGGACCTCGACTTCACCACCGACGAGCAGATCTCCAAGAAGCCCGATGGAGAGTGGGGACTCAACGTTCAGCTTCTCGCTACCACGGAGCACTACGGGATGACCGAGATCGCCTGGGACCCTTCGGGTCGATACTGCACCAGTCACGCTACTAGTTGGAGACCTGGAGTGAGTGCTTTTGTTTCGGTTTCGAAGGAGAGGGAGGAGAAAGGAGAGAGGGGAGACGCGACGACGAGAACGAGATCGCGAACGAACGCTGACCCCCTTCCTTCCCCCTTCTCGTTCGTGCCAGACCGACTCCGGCTACACCATCTGGGATTTCAAAGGCCAGGAGCTCAAGCGAGACAACATCGACGCCTTCAAGCAGTTCCTCTGGCGACCTCGTCCCGCCTCCCTCCTCACCAAGGAAGACCAGAAACGCGTCCGAAAGACGCTCCGAGAGTTCTCCCGAACTTTCGACGAGGAGGACGCCGCGGCCGAGTCGCAAGGATCCGCCGAGGTCCTCCAGCTGAGGAGGAGGTTGATTGACGAGTGGAACGCCTGGCAGGCGAGTGCGAGGGGCGCGTTGGAGGAGGAGAGGAAGAGGTTGGGCGTGTGGCCGACGGTGGTGAGGACCGTTGGAGGGTCGAAGAAGGAGGAGGTCGAGGTGGTGGAGGAGTGGATCGAGGTGGTTATCGAGGAGAAGGAGGAGATTGTGGCTTAGATTCAGTAGCGCTAGTGCATCGGTCGTGTTTTGACTTCGGTTCGGTTTATGTTGACGAGTTTCTTTCTTGCATCTTGTTGCTGTTCTGCTTCGAGAAAGAGAGAGCGAGAGTTGAGTCGAAGAGGAGAACGAACATGTCTTCCAAACGGACTTTTCAGTCGTCGGAATCCAGATACAACGAAAGCTCCGAGGAGAGGACGTGTGGGTCTTCGAGTTGAGTCTTTCTGGTCCTCGCCGTCTGAATCGAAGACAGCAGGAGCATCAATCGAACAACGAGGATGGCAAGATGGTAGGAAGGGTGATAACAAATACGAAAGATCAGCTACAAGGAATGAGAACGAGAAACAAAGACGTGAACGAAACCCCCAAAAAGAAAATACGACGCGACCTCCCCTCTCCCTCCCTCTCGGTTCCTCGCTCCCCCTAGGAGAACCCACTCCTATTCCTCCTACTTCTACCCCTCCTAACCACAATCTCCTCCACCTCATCCTTGCTGACAATCCTCTCCCTCCCGCCTCTCTTCCCTCCCTCCGACAGCCCCTCAGCAACGACGAACGGACTCCCCTCGGGCGGTTCCGACTTCTCAGATGTCGGGCTGTTCGAGGCTGGATCCGGGAGTACGAGGAACCCGTCATCCTATCCAAAAGGGCCTCTGAAGAGCGAGGCTGTAGCTGTCGAAGTCGGCGAAGAGACGAGGGAGGACGAGTCAAGAGCGCGGCCTTTGAGCAGCTGAAAAGACTTCCAGAAACCACCCATGTCGTGCGTATCAGCTCAATACAGCGTTTTAGAGTTCGTCCAAGTGTCCGTAAGTCGAGAAAGTTGTGGTTGGGAGGGAAGGAAGGAAAAGAACGAAGCTCAAAAGTCAAGGTCAACTTTTCTGAAAGACGCACGCTGACCTCCCCTCTCACCACCACCCTCCCCTTCCCTCTCGGTCACCCCCTTTCCCTCTCTCCCCCCTCCCATCTCCCCCTTCTCTCTAGCTCTTCAGCTCTAGAGCTTCAACCATGTCCGACGAGGAAAACAACGCCAACGAGTGAGTTCGATAGCTCCTTCTCGCCCTTCCGCCGCACCTCCCTCCTTTCCCTTTCTATGAGCTCGTTCGCTGACCTCTCGATGGTTGATCCGCTTTCTTTTCCGTCTTCCAGTCAGGAGGAGGATATCAGGGTTAGTTCATCCCTCTTTTCTCATTCCTTCAGAGCTCAGCTCTGGGCTGGAGGAAGGAAGAGCAGAATCGTCGAGCTCGAAGCTGACTCCTTCCCTTCCCCTCCCTTCGACTTCTTCTTTACAGGCCGACGAGGATGAGGAGATGGGAAACGACGAGGTCATGGATGGAGCCGAGGGAGGTGATGCTGAGGAGGAGGTACGTTCAATCTCTCAGCTCTCCCTGGACGAGGGCGAGGAAGGAGGAAGGAGAAGGACCGAAGCTGACCTTGTTTGCCTTGCCTTCCCTTCCTCGTTTCCCATCCTACAGGTCAACTCTCCTCGTCCAGGAGAGAACGCACCAAAAGCCAACGCTGTCAGGGTCACTTCTCTCTACATGACCAAGTACGAGCGAGCCAGGATTCTTGGAACGAGGGCGCTGCAGATCAGGTCAGTTCAGCCTTCGAAGCTCGAACGAGGGACGGAACGGAGGTCGACAGAGGCAGGTGCGGGGGGAGTTGGAGGGTTTGTGGTGGGCGATAAGCAGGACGGAGATCCGAGCTAGCTCGCGGAGTCCCTGGGATCTAGGGGAGGAGGTACTGGAGCTGTTGAGCTCGACGAGAAAGACCCGCCTCGACGTGAGCTCAAAGCTGACCTCTCCTTCTCTTTCCTTCCTCCTTCTCAGTATGAACGCCCCCGTTCTCGTTCCCATCACTACCGAGTCGGATCCTCTGGAGATTGCTATCAAGGAGTTGGCTGCCAAGAAGATTCCTTTGGTCGTACGGAGATACCTGCCTGGTGAGTTCGAGCTCAGCCCTCCTTCCCTTCCTCTTCCTTTCGTCCCTCACGTCGGATTTCCGTCTTCTATAGCGAGACTCGACGAGCTGACGTTGTTGGCCTCTTCTCTCGTCGTCGATCAGACGGCTCGTTCGAGGACTGGAAGGTCGAGGAGTTGATCACCGATTGATCTGTGTTCGCGACGGGCTGGGTTTGGGTTTCGAGGACGTTTTTTTACACGATCTATGTACCATCAGAACAACACGTCCACGAGAGATAACCCTGACTCTTGACAGAGATGCAGCAGATAGAGAGTTGAGTTGTAGCTCACTCTCCTTCTTCCTTTTCCGTTCGAACCGAGCCAGACTTCGAGAGACGTGCACCTCATCAATCGAAAACAACCTTCTTCCCCTTGGGAGCTCCTCCAGCTCCCATCCCCATAGCAGCCTCCTTCTCCTTCTGCTTCTGCTTCGCGATCCACGAAGGGTGCATCCCAGCGAAACTCTCCTCGGGCTTCTTCTTCGGCACTCCTCCTCCTCCTCCACCACCCGCTGCTCCTCCTCCTCGTCCTCCACCGAACCCACCAGCTCCAGCAGCAGCCGCCTCTCGTCCTCCAGGGAAGTTCGAACTCTTGTACGTCTTCGGAGGAGGTCCCATCCCAGGAACGTACTCCGGCCTCTCGTCTCCTCCTCCTCCGTACCCTCCTCGTCCTCCTCGACCACCTCGAGCTCCTCCGCGACCACCACGATCCCCACGAGAAGAGGATTGACCTCGAGGGTATGGGTTGGTGTTGGAAGGGGAGTGGGAAGGGTAGCCGGCGTCGGCATGGGTGGATCCTCCTCGAGAAGCGAGGAAGGAGTCTCGTCCTCGAGTGGCTTCGGTGAATTGAGCGGTTCGAGCTTTGAGATGGTTGGCGGCTGCTCCGTACTTTTTCTCCCAGATACTGAAGATGAGAAAAAAACGAAAGCAAAGGAGACGAAGAAGTCAGCGAAACGAAGAGATCGAGGGAAGGACAGACGCGTCGCATTTCGAACGAAGACGCGTGTCGAAGGGAAGAAACACTAAAGACTCACGCCTTCCTGGCTCTCTGACCTCTCCTGTTCTTCCTCTCCCCACCCTCGTCACTCAAATCCTCCGGTTCCGAGTCCGATCCAGCGATGAAACCCGAGCTCAACGAAGGGAGGAAAGTCGAGGTCGAGATCTTCTTCTTCTTCGCCTTGGGATCCGTAGGAGCTGGAGGAGGTTTCGACTTCTTGGCGGGAGGAGCGGCTGCTGTTGAGGAAGAGATGGATCCGGAAGACCACGAAGCTTGAGAAGCGCCGTCGTCGTCCGAGGAGTTTCCTTCGTCCTCGTCGTTCTCGTTGTCGGATCCTGACGAGGACGCGCCGTCTCCGGGCTCGAAGTAGAGATCCTCGTTTCCTCTCTCGTCCAGGGGTTCCTGCTCGTCTTCCGCATTCTCCTCCTGCACTCTAGGAGCGGTAGCAGTACTCGTCGAAGCCGAAGCAAGTCCTCTCGGTGGTCCTCCCAAGACGTTCCTCTCGACGGTAGGACCTCTCCTCTCGACCCTCTTCTCCTCCTTGACCTTCTCCTTCTCCTTCTCTCGCTCCTCCGGATCCATCCACAGACGGACGGTCTTGACGGCGTCGGTGATCTCCTTGGCGAAGGTTTTGGAAGAGAGGATTCGGTTGGCGGGTTTGGATTTGAGCTCGTCGTGAGGAGGAGGAGGAGCGAGAACGACGAGTGCGAGGATGGGGTGGGTGGTGAGGGTCTTTTGCTTGGTGAGACGGGTGTGGAGGGAGAGAAGGGTCAAAGGGGCGAGAGGGACGGTCTGAAGACGAGGAGAAAGATAGTTAGCGGGGGGGAAGAATGGGAGAGGGAGGGAGGGAAGGAGAGAGCGAGCTGACCTTGAGCTCGGTGAGTTGAGTTGAGAGGTCGAGGATCTCAGGGGAGGAGGAGTCATCGTTCTTCTTCCTAAATATCACGAAAGTGGAAAGACGGATCAGACTTCTGCATCTCGTAGACCTTCAAAGCTTCGGAAAGCCACGACGAGGACGAGAAGGCGGGGAGAAGGAGGGTCGACTTACTTCAACTGAGCTATCTTCTTGATCAACCTCTGAGTCTCGAACGTCTGAGCCTTCTTCGCTCCAGCAACCAAAGTCTTCTGGAGATGATGCTAGAGGTACCGGCCGAGACAAAGACGCAAGCGGTGAGCTTCAAGCCGTTCTTGAAGGCGAGCTTAAGGAGGGGAAGGAAGGGAGAGAGCTCACAAATTTCTTCTCGAGTTGCTCCTGAGTGAAGGGGATGTAAGGGTTGGGAGCTTGAGGAGCTTCTCTTTTACGCTTGGAAGAGTAGGCCCAAGAATCTTCGGGTACAGGATCTGTAGGTTGAGGGTCCATAGTTGAAAGGGAGGGAAGGGGAGGAGGTGAACGTTGCAGGGAAGGAATTGAGAGCTCAACTTTCGAGCTTCCTCCCTCCTTGAATCTTCAAACGCTCACAGCCGAAAATCTTTCAGCTTGATGGGAGAGCAAGAGAGTCCAATATACAGGTACGTCGTCTGAACCTACCTTCCTATCGCAGTGTCAGCTCACTTTCCCTCCCCTGGTCGACAGATGAGCCACAAAAGGATCGACATCTCGACCTCACCTCCTTCCCTCCTCCTTCAACCCATTCTTCTCGACTCAGCCGACCCTTCTCCGATCTGGCAGAAGCAACTACATAGGAGACAACCTTTTCCCGACAACTACGTTCACGAATCTTTCCTGGCGGTCATCGAGGAAGCTTGTAGGTTGACTTCTTCTCTCCTTCTCCTCCCGCGCGGCTCGAGCTGACCTTGACCTTCCTTCCTTCTTGAAGCCACCTCTCCACCACCACCACTCCTTCTACCTCTCATAATATCCTCTCTCGTCATCTCCTTGCCTCTATCATCAACCTTCCTCTTCATCGCCGTTTTCGTGGACCTCCTGCGAGGCGCTCTCGCTCCTTCCCTTGTCATCTACGGATCCCTCCTCGGAGGATTCGTTGGATATCTGCTCTTCAGTCTGCTCACTGGTCCAGTCAAAGGTGAGATGAATCTTCTTTTTCTCTCTCTCTCTCTCTCTCTTCGGGAAGGTCAATCAGAAGATCTGAACTTCATCTCCTCGTCGACTCGAACAGATCGGAAACCTCTTCGACCGACGATCATCACCCTCCTTCTCCTCCACTGCCTCTCGCCCATCCTCAGAACGTTAACGGAGGCGACGACGAGTGACTCGATTTGGCCTCTGGCAGGGGTGCTGTTGCTGCTGGGCTTGGTCTTGGGAGATTACGGGAGCAAACCGGAGACAGCAAAAGGGTTCGTTCGCGTCGTTGCTTTCTCATCCTCTTTTTCTGAGACTGACTGAAACAAAATCTTCTTGTACCCCTCCCGCAGACTGGCTCACTCCCTTTCGCTGACTTCAACTCTCTCAGCATCCGTCGTCCTCGCTTCCCGGCTCCCTACGAACACCCACGTCTTTGCGCTCGTCCTCTTCGCCGTCGTTCTCTTCGCCTTGGCTCCTTCGCTTCTCAAGCATCTTAGAGTCAGTCCAGCTCTTCACCTTTCACCATTATTCACCTTCGACGTGTTCGTTTCTGATCGTGAACCCTCTCTCATTCTCTTCTCGTCCTCCAGGCCTACACCCCGCCACTCGCCTTTCTCCTTTTCGCCATCACCTTCGCCAGCCTCCACAGATCTTCGTCGGTAGCAGCAGTCATATTTGCTAGCACAACCTTTGGTGTCTGTGTGCTCGCTCCCTTCGCGATGGTTTGGAATTGGACGGAGAAGAGGTCAGTCCGGAGACGCGTCTCTCTTTTTCCTCGTTTTCCCTCGTGTCCTTTCTTCCGAAGGAGTCTCTCGATTCTCCAGCTCATCGCTGACGCATTATTCATTTTCTCTTCTGATGTTTCGAACAGTGTGATCAAGGGGAACTGGGACGTCGCGGCTCCCGTCGTGAGGAGTGGAGTTCGTTGACGCTTCGAGATTGATCATTAAACTTTCTGCTTCGTCGTCCGAGCCGAAAGGAACAGGCAAGACTATCGGCATCGTTCTACTCAGTTCTCAGAAGAGCAGCGCTGAGAGGACAGAGAGATAGCTGGCCGGCCTTGCGAGCTCAGACGAAGGTCGAACGTCCTTTTGATCTTGTCCTACTCAGCAGCACAGCAAAAGGAAAGCTACACTACTCAGCACCGTAGTCATTGCTACCGATTGTATCCGACTCGACGATCCTCCAGTGGAAGCGGCGGTCGAGGAAGGAGAAGCTGCTTGAGTCGAAGCGGTCGTTCCGGATGGCGACGCGCCCGAGGAAGTCGTGGAAGAGGAGCTGCTCCGTAAAGAAAACAGCAGTCAGAGACCAATCATCTAGGTATTGAGGTCTCGTTGAACGAGGGTGAAGACTCACGGGAGGACGGAAGAGGAAGTTTCAGTCGTCGAGTTCGACGCCGTCCCAATCTCAGCCGATGAGTCGAAAGCCCTCGTCGTTCCAGATTCAAGAGACCAGACGAGTCCCTTCATAACGTGTTCGAGGAAGACAGGGTCCTGTGGAAGCGAGGAAGGGAGTCAGTTTGAAGAGAAGAAAGAGATGGGAAGAGGGAGAAAAGTGAGACTGACCTCCCAAGTCGCGTTGTTGTGACCGAGAGAGGTGAAGAAGGAGCGACCGGCTTTCACTGAAGAGGAAACTGTGACGGCCGAAGTTGGGTCTTGATACCAGGCTGCGGTGGGGTGGGAGGAAGGATGGGTGAGAGAGTGCGACGCGACGAAGGAGAGGAAAGGGGAGGAAGAGAGAGCGACGAACCGATGGGGTGAGGAGAGCCTTGATCGTAGGTTCCCGTCGAGACTCCTCCAGTGTCTATGAAAGGAGGTGCAGGTACTGAAATGAGCGTCTGAAGCTGTGAGGCCCGAGGGGAGATGAAGAGAGGAGAGACGACGAACCGTTGTAGCTCGACTCGTCGACGGTCATCAAAACAGTAGCTCCCACCGTCCTAGGATCCGATCTGAAGTAGTAGACTTCCTCCTCGAACGTCCAACGAGCTGGGATGTTGGTCATAGCTGGGTGAGTGGTGTTGAGAGGCAGGAAGGTCTTTGCGATGGGAAGGCGAGGGAGGTGAAGAGAAGAAGGTCACGAAGATCAGCTTCTCTCTTCTCCTCTCTTCAACCCTCGAGCATAGCTCCTCAAACGAACTCACCACTTGCTGCAGAGTAGGATGATAATCAAACAGAGCTCCCACCTCGTTCTGGAAGAACTCTGTAGTGAAGAGGCAAGCACAACCAGCGTGGACACCGAGGAAGTTCCCTCCTTTTTGAAGCCAGCGAAGGAAGGCGTCCTTGCCGGATTGATCGAGGACTGCAGTAGAGATGATGAGAGGGTATATATCAGCTCGATGATGTGTACTCGAAAATGAGCGAGAGACAGAGGAGGAGGGACGAACCCTCGTCCGAGTTGGAGACGAAAGCAATCGCATCGAATCCGTTCAGTCCATCGTCTGAGAAGAGAGAAGGATTTTCAGAGAAGGAGAAGGAGATGTTGTAAAGGGGTCCTTGTTGCTTGAAGGCTTCGATGGCAGTTGGAATCGAGTCATGGCGGAATCCTGGTGCGAGAGAGATGGAGGGAGAGAGGAGAAGGGAAGAAGGAGGTGAGGTCGACGCTTCTTCTCTCCTTCCAAGCTCTCGTGCTCGTGCCATCGTTCTACAGACGAACCTGCTGTCCGAGTATATACGAGCACCGAAGGGTCTGCTAGCACCAGTAAAGGGATCAAGAGTAAAGAGCTCAAACGAGAGAAAAGGAAGGAGGTTGAGCTCATGGCCGTTTGAAGACTCGGGGCAAGGTCGAGACGTCGACCGAGGGCTGAAAGGGCTCGAAGCTTCTCCTACCAACGACGACCATCTCTTGCTTCCGCACTGACAGATTCAGAAAACAGGCCGTCTCGAAAAGAGTACAAAGGTTGAATCGCTTGAAGGAGAGACTGTCCCTCACCAACCACCATCTTCCCTCTCTCCCTCTCTCTTCAGCCCAACCTCATCCTCAGCACTCCATCCCTTCTTTCCATCAGCATGTCCCTCTTTTGCCTCCCCACCGAACCCGCCAGTTTCTCTCCCTTCTCTCATCCTCACCATCAACAGTCTTGTCCTAGATTCGAAGGTGGCTTCCCTCAGCGTCAGCCGCAACAATCCTTCAACCCCTTCGAGCTCAACTCTCTACAGCCCTCCCTCCCTGATCAGCCTTCTCCTCCTCCTCCTCCTCATCCTCGTTCTCGACACCATCACCACCACCACCACCAAACCTTCACTCAACCTCCTCAGTCTCTTCCCTTCGATCCCATCGACGCTCACAAGCAACGACTTCTCGCCGAATTCGCTCAATCCCTGGACCAGCTCTACCCTTCAACCTCCTCCTCGACTCGCGGTCAGCAACATCATCAACACGTCGTCGCCGCTCCTTCGTACGAGAGCGAGAGAATCCGCTACTTCGAGGCTCAGTTGAAGAAGGAGAAGCTAAAAAAGGAGTTGGAGGTTGAGAGGACCAAGTTGGCTAGAGCGAAGGAGGTCCACAGGAGGAGGGAAGAGGAGGAGGAGAGGAGGAGAGCTGCCATCGTCGTCGAGAAACAGAGGCAGGAGGTGAGTCTTTCTGGTCTTCCCTCTTCCCTCGCACGGCTTATATTGACGTATCCCGATGATTACTCTCTACAGAAGCTTCAGCAAGCCTACCTTGCTCAGCAACGTCGCTTCCAGCAGCAAAAACAGCAGCGTCAACTCGCGGTCCAGGAAGAACAGCGTCGTCGATTCCTCGAGCAACGTCAGCAACAGCAGCATCACCAGCAGTCTTCGAGTCCAGGAGGTCTCGAGCAGCTCTTCACTCTCCTCTCCGGATTGGAATCTCCTCGTCTAGAAGTTGAGCAGCCCGTTGAGCAGAAGGTTCGTCTCGTTGCTTCTTCTCCCTCGTCGTCTCGTTTCTCTTTCGCTCTCGCTGACCTTCTGCCTCTGTTTCTCCCCCATCACAGACCATCGAACAGCCCTCCTTCGGAGGTCTCGATCAGCTCCTCACCTTCGCTCAAGCTCTCGAAAACAGTCCCGTCCCTCGAGCCGGTGGTTCTCAGCGTGAAGTCGCGTCGGAAAAGAAGGTGAGTCTCTCTTTCTTGTTCGCGGGTCCTTCTCTTCTCTCTCCTTCCCTCTTCTCAAGTGATTGACCTCTCGTATTTCTTCCCTTCCCTTCTTAGGCTCCTCAGCACACCTCCCGACCAATATCTCCTCTCACAGCACTCCCTCCCTCTTCTCTCACCACCCTCCGATCCCTCCAATCTCAACTCCACTCCCTGCTCGCCTCGCCAGCCTCGACCTCATCCCCCGTGGTTCTCGCCCACCACCTCGAGAAACTTCTCATCGCCGCCGACGGACTCGAGAGCGGAGGGGACGAGGTTGTGAGGAAGGAAAGGAAGAAGTTCGTGAAGGAGGTGGAGAAGGTGTTGGAGAGTTTGGAAGGGATGAAGGCAGTCGTCCCGTCGTCGGAGGATCCTTCAGACGTGATTCCATCGGACCTCACTCTTACTGCATCGGCCTCGCCTTTGGAGGTCGTCGTTTCTTCGCCAACTCCCGTCGCCGTCGAGAAACAGGTCGTCGCGTCGGTTCCCACTCCTCCCACGACTCCCCTCAACATCATCGACGACGCTGCTTCGGACACCTCCAGCATATTTTCAACATCCTCTTCCGTTTCAAAGTCGAAGGGGAAGGGACGAACAGCGAGTGTTGGGGACGAGGAGGATGAGGAGGAGCGGTACGAGTTCATTTAGTCTTTGTTTTCTCTCGCTTTTTCGTCTCACATGTGTTCGTTTAGACTTATTTGCATCGATGATCCTTATGTAATCAACATCTTTTCTGACTGGTCGCCGAGGTCAATGTGAAAGACAAGCGAAAAGAAGATCAGTGCACAAGATGTCGGTCGTCGAGATCAGTGCTTCGCCCTTCAAAGCTTTCCAGCCCTGACTTCTTCTTCTGCCTCTTCACTGTACAGAGGAAATAAGTTTTGGCTGAAGTAGACAGAAGACCAGTTGCTCCAACCACGGAGTTGGCGAGAGTTGGTGAGGGAGAATTGAGGGAGGGCACGACGCGTCGTCGCCATCTCAGCTTTCGTCCAGCCAGCATTCGTTCCCTCTTCTTTCTGTCATTTCTATCACGACCTACAAGTCAAAATTCTCTTCATGTTCTTTCAACGACTCCAAGGTCTCCTCTGAAAATTTCCTTGACCGCTTCAAGTCTTCGGGCGAGCCGACCCCTCCTTTTGCCCAGCTCCGATCCGTTCTTCCAACCACTTCTGCCAAACCACCCCTTCTTCTCCTCCCTCTTTCTACTAGACCATTTTTGAGCCTCAGATCCTCCCCTCGTTTCCTCCCTCTGAAGATCTGTTTCGTAGCTGTAGAACCGGTTCTGAGCGTCGTCGCATCTCTCGCCGAAACCCCGCTTGGCTGCTCTCTCTGTCTCTTCACCTCCCGGTCTCCAACAAGAACCTCTACCCACCTCTCCTTCAGGATCATGCGAGTCGATGGGACCGCATGCTCGAGATCTTCGAGATCTGCGGTGGTCGAAGATCCTCGCTCGACGTCGAAAAGGTTGTTTGAAGACCGATGGTTTGACGCGTCGTGCGGCCCACCCGCGACAGATCTTCCGCTCGTTCTTCTTGCTCCCTCTCGAACTTCGGCACGGTTCAGCCCAAGGTTTTCCTTCCTCTAAGAACTTTTTATGTCTCCTTTTTCCCTCTCTTCTTTCGGCTTTAGGGCGATTTCGTTTCGCACCCCCTCTCTCCTCTTTCTCTGTTTGACAGGCCTGATTCTTCTTCTTCCCCCAAACCCCCACCCCCTCCTCCTCAGCTTCCTTTCTCATACCCATCCACCTTCCTTACGATCGAGGCCGATGGCCTACTACGCTTCGACCTCGACCTCTCAGTACTACTACCAGGACCAGGATCATCAGAAGGGCTACGGTGACTCGATGGGGGAGGAGGAAGCTCGAGGCCGCCAACCCTTTTCCTACATCTCTCACGACTCGTCCGTCTCAGACAGCTACGGAGGAGGAGCCTATGGATACTCTAGTCAGCAGGAGGAGGACGAGGGATCCAACCAATCTGAAGAACTCATCTGTAAGTTACGATTTTTTCTTGACCTTCTCTCCACCTCCTCGTCCGTTGAGCTCACCTGCTGCGGCTTTCACTCATGTCGTCTCTCGGTCCTCTTTTCCAGTCGATATGGATCCAGAGGACTCGACCTACAACAGTCCTGAAGCCGAAGAACCTCCAACTCCAACCTATCCCATCACTCCGAGCACTGCGAGCTCCTCCTCTTCGTACTTCGACCGTCGGACGGAGCAGCAGCCTCCTCCTCCCTCCGAGGACAGTGCCTTTCAGGGAGGATTCAATCGAGCATCTGCTACTTCTCAGGAGAGTCTAGCAGATATGCTCCTGAACGAATGCAGGCAGGAGTTCAGGACAGCTGGTGAAAACGGGGTAAACCTCTGGGTGACGCGTGAGTCCCTTTTGCCGACTGTTCTCTCTCTTCCTTCATTTTGCCTATCTGTGAGATGCGTAGAGGGAGGTTGCAGACAGAACTAACCACCATTATCTTCTCTACTTATCTACAGAACGACTGAGGTCACTGGTGGACTTCTTGTCGAGCGAGACGATCACCTCCAGAGGTGAGACGCGTCTTCTCGTCGAAGTCGGCTAGCTCGCTTTCTGACTCCTTCCTTTCTTTTAGCTCGAGGTCAAGAGGAGGTCCAGGCAACCATGGCTCTGCTGAACTTCTTTCACGTCAACCTACAGTGCGTGATTCTCTCTCTGAACTTCACGGCCGCCTGCAGATTTGACCGACGACGTCTTCCTTTCTTTTCTCCGCTCAACCAGAATCTCGACGGCCTATCTCCTCCCAGAAGTGCGTCATCCATGCTCTCTCTTTAACAAAGTATCTGAACTTACCCCTACTTCTTCCCTCACAGATACGTCGCTGGAGAGTCGGACTCTACTGGTCAGGGTTGGCCGAGAGTGCGGAAGCAGCTGGAGACGAGGTGAGCGCGCGTCCATACTTTTTGTGCTCGAGGTAGAATGCTGATCTCGTCCCGCCTCTGTCGTTTCTCTCTCCAGTGGTGATACGTTACTCAGGACTCAAACAGATGACTCGAAAAACGGAACGACTCGCTCGACGCGTCCGGATGGCGACGCGTTTTTCTTCTCCCTCTCTCATTTCTTGCTTTTCTTCATTTTCTGGTGTTCTCGTTTCTTTTTCTTGCACATTCTCTACCTTCTGGCTGTATCCTTAGCCCCTTGTACTTTCTCTTAACGATCTTCACGACTTCCTTTCTTGGTCTCTCTCTCGCTCCTTTCTCTCCCGCGCTCGCTTCGCAAAAAGAAAGCAAACAGCATGTCTACATATGTTCTACTACTCAAAATTAAGATTAGAGCTTCGCCGAAGCCGACGCAGAGGCGGAAGCAGCGATCTCAGCCCTCTCCATCATCCCTCGGACCTCTCCACAAGCCCAGACGATGTTCTCCTTCAACTCCCTTCCTCGCATGTGCTTCTGCGAGGTGATGACCCAACGAAGGTAGGAGTCGTGGACGGAGTATCCGAGTCCGTAACCGTCGTCGACGACTGAGGGAAAGAAAGAAGAGAAGGAAGGAAGTCAGCGTCGAGCTACAACGAAGTCGGAAGGAAGAAGGGAACGAACCTTCTCCGTAACCCCAACCGTCGATGTACTCGGAACCAAGCTGAGACGTGCTCATCTCCCAATGGCTCGTCTTAGCGTAAGCAGGATCCTTGAAGAATTCGGGAAGTTCCTCGTTGTCCTTGAGCACCTTCTTGAGTCCGAAGAGGTGTCGATCGACTCCCTGACCGTTCGAAGCTTTGGCAGCGTACTCGAGATGACGGGTGACGGCCTTTCGGAAGAGCTCGACTCGTTTGGTATCCTGCGAAAGAAGAACGGCGAAGAACGAACGAGTTAGTTCGACTGAGAGGAAGCGACAAAGGAAAGCAAATCCAAAAGACTCACGTTCTCTCCCTCCCTGACCATGCTCTCGATCCAGTCCTTAGCCTCCTGACTCGAAGATCGGATGACCTCAGTTCGTCCCTCCTTAAACTTCCGAGTCTGAGCGGACTCGTAGCAAACACCCATTCGTCTGCAGAAGGAAGAAGAGAAGACCGAGGGGGTCAGCTCCGATTCGACGCGTTCTTGAAACAAACCCCAAGCGAAGAGACTCACCCCTCCATGTTGAAGAAAGCGAGGTGCATCACGAGCTGAGCCCAAGCGTCGGGAGAGCATTTGTAGTGCTTGATGAGATCCTTTCCGTAACCTCCGTATTGAAGAGCCTGGAAACAAAGAGTAAGGACGAGACGATCAGCTTCAGCTCTCTCTCCTTCCCTAAAACCGACGAAACGCGACCAGCCAGAAAAAGAGAAGACGACTCACCTCCAGGTTGTGCCTTCCCATGATCTCCCAATGAGCCTTGGCAGCAGCCTCGACTGAAGCCTTAGCCTTGTCGTCGAGAACCCACTTCAACTCGACGGGAGCAGCTCCCTTCTTTCCAGACTCTCCGACGAGGTCGACCTTGCCCTTCTCGAGCGAAGCGATGATGAACTCGTTGAGACGAAGGGTGGGAGTTCCATCGAGGAGGGAGTGCTCTCCGTTGAATCCTGAGCGACCGGAGGGAAGGACGATCACTGAGAGAGAAAGAGAGAAACGAAGGTCAGCTCGGAAGCTCACCATCCGAAAGGGACGCGTCGTGAAGAGACTGAGGGAGGGTTGAATAAGCTCACGCTGGTGCTTATCGAACCACCTGTTAACTCCTCCCTCTCCGACCCAGAGTCGCCAACTCCGATCGTTGAGCTTGGTATCGAGTCGACTGGAGGAGGTAGGATCGGAATCATCGAGGGCGACGACGACGATGGCAGACTGAATGGCCTCGAGAGTCTCGGCGTTGGTCTTGGAGATGGAGATGAGGTGGTCTCGAGCCTGAGCGAAAGGAGAAAGGTCAGCTCGTCGAGGGAAGGTGTGAACAAGCAGGAGGAAGGGAGGCGACGCACCTTGGTCCAGTTGTCTCGGTTCTCCGACGTAAGAAGTCCAACGGCAGGTCCCTCGTCAGCTCCAACGGTGTGAATGACGTCGTTAAAGAGTCTGGAACAGGTTAAGGGAGGCCAAGAGTCAGTACGAGCTCTTGAGGAAGCAAGAATGAGCTCGAACACGACTCACCGATCAATCTCCTCGACACCGAGACCTCCAACTCGAACCTTGAAGGCTCGGTTCTTTCTCAGCACAACAACGTGGTCGTTCTGTCCATTCGAGGTAGGGTACTTGATGCTAGTATCTTCGGGGATGGCGGGGATACGGGAAGCGTTGAACCTGAACGAAGATCGAGAAAGCATCAAAGTCGACTTCAGCCCATCGTTCTCGCCCAGCGAGCCAAAATCGAACAGAAAAGAAAGGAGGAAGAAGGAAACGCACATGTTGACGTAGGCAGACATGTCCAGAGGAGTCTGACGAACTCGCTCAGGCTCGAGTTGTTGACTAGCGAGGACAGGAAAAGCAACGGAGTCAGGACGAGTGACGACGGAGCTGAGGACGAGGTCAAAGAACAAGAACTCACGACTCTGTAAGTTGACGGAAGACCTCGAGAGCTCGAACGAGCTCAGCAGCACGACGAGACTGGGTCTTGTTTCCTCCTCCCTTTCCCTTGTGAACGTAGAAGTAGTTGACTCCAGGGACGACGGGGTCTCTGGAAACGAAGAAGGAAAGAGGAGGGAGAGAAGGAGGTCAATCGGGGATTGCTGGTACCGAGAAGGGATCCGAGTCTGAAAAGACGAAGTGGGTCTAGACAGGTAGATCTTGGTCTGGAGAGTCTGATTCTGCCATCTTTGCTGGAGATATATCAAGGGGAAAGCTGTGGTGGGGAAGGCTGAGGAGGACCACCCTCGGGTGGCGAGGGCCGGAGGGAGGAGATCGACTCATCCTTCGAGCTCGCTCCGAGTTCCATCTACAGCTTCCTGGTCTCCTTTGAGCTCTAGGATGTCTTCTGTAGATGCTTATTCCACCGCTGAACACGTTCGCACCTCTTCAAGAAGCTCCCGGCTTCCTCCCGGTAGCCCAAAGTCGAGGCAAAACGCCGAGGGAGGAAAAGAGAATGTAGAGAGAGAGCTCACCTGTAGGACATGTAAGCGTAGGAGTTCCACCACTCTGACAGCCAGCTATCCCTTCCCTCGTCGTTGGCTCGACTCTCGAGTCTAGTCTGAAGAGTCTTTGCTACTTCGGAAGACTCGAAGTCCTTGACGATGGAGGCGGATTTGGCGTACTCCTGAGGGGAAAGGTGAGGTTTGAGAGTGGTGAGGTAGAGATCCAGCGTTTGTTTCAGAGGAGGAACAGGGAGCTTGGGGAGATGAGTTTGGTAGCGAAGCATGGGAGGGAGGGATGGGTCCGCTTGAGGTTCAGGAGCGGGCGTAGAAGCTGCAGCTCGTCGAAGAGCAGGCTATAGAAGAGAGAGAGAGAAGGAAGGAGGGCGAATCAGGACCGGGTCAATCATCGAGCTCTTCCCTCTTCCCTTGAGCCTCTAGAATGTACTGAGAGGTAGTAGAGCGTACAGTTTGAGATGCTAGAGGTCGTTTGGAGACCATGGTGAGACGACGGAGCATGGAAGTTGGGAGCGAACGAGAGGGGGTAAGGAACGAGCAGGAGGGGATGATGGAGGGTTGAGGGGAAGGTGTCCGGTCGAAGCTCTCCGGTTCTCCAGGCGAGAAGACCCGAGATTTATCACGAGCCTTCGATCTATAGAAAGGGGACAGAAGATTTTCTCGAAGGTGAGGGAGGATGCGGGAAGAAATGCTTGAGAAAGGCAAAAATGGCGAAGGAGAAAAAAAGAGGAAGGTCGAGGTCGCCGACGCCGCCTCGCGCTTCGAAATCTTCTTCTGCTGATCGAGTTTCAGTTGCTGAGAGCTTGACGCAAGACGCAAGACGAAGGGGTAGAGGAGAAAGATGGAAAACATACTGCCCAAGAGGAGAATGGCGCTTTCCGAGCTCTGCGTTCGAAGCGTCGTTGCTGTGATTCAGCGAGGTGTCTCGACGCGTCGCTCTCTCTTCCTCCGACTCAGTCCTTCTCTGAGAAGCTCTTTCAGGATGAAGTAAAAACCTCGAGCGTGATTTCAACGCTCTAGAGGGTAAAGTGGGAGCAGGAAGGGCAAGGAGAACAGCTGTTGTCGAGCTAGTCGTCGAAAGTTAACGCGTCGACGAGCTTGCTCAAGAGGTCACTCGACGAGGGAAGGAGCATCGAACTAGGTAAGAATCTGTATCCTCGATCCAGCGAGGTGCAGCAGAGATACCTCCCACCGACCCCTTCAATGCCTCAAACCGAACCGAACGTTCAAATCCAGCAGAGAGAGAAGGCAGAGGGAGGGATTGAGAGCTGAGATGGTGGAAGCTTAGCATATCCGTATCGCTATAGGATAGATGAATTCGCAGCGCGTTTCAGTCGTATCGTGGGAGATGGAAGAGGGAGGAAAGGAAGATCCGAGACGGGGTTGAAAAGTACAAAGACGCGACGAGTCGAGCGACCGAGCGCTCAGCTTCTTGGCAAAGACCTGGGAAGATGCGAGAGAAAGTTAGTACAGAGAGACCGCTATCTTGAGGAGGCTCTGATAAGAAGAGGCAAGGGAGGAAGGGAGGACGACGAATCATTGTCGCGTTTCTCAGGCTTGAACTCGACGTCTCGAGCTGAGACCTCCGTCTCTCACTTGAGTCCCCGTTGATACTTATCCCCGTGCTATCCATATCTGAGCCCCAGCCTCGAGCAGTCAACCCATCCAGATCCATCTCAGGTACGGGCAGGACGAGGTGAGTGCAGCGAAAGAGAGAGTATCGATTGACCAACGCAACGCAACAACGCGTTTCGCTCGCTCCTCCTCCTCCGAACTGGACTCCCTGATGTGAGTGGTCTCATGCGAGCCCCTCCTGCAATGTATCTATTGGCTCTTGCCTAAAGCTTGTTTCGAAACGGACGAGGAGAGAACCAGTCGATCTCACGAGGTCCTCGTCGCGTCGAGTCGCTCGAGAACCGGAGGGAAACACCGCATACTTACTTACGAACTAGACCTCTGTAGACGTTCTACTGTAAAGGGAAGGGTTCTGGGAGGGGTTGTGAGGGGTAGCTCTATCGAAGTTCGTGGGAGGAACGACGCTGGCGAGTGCTCGTTGAGGTTTCAGCTCTAGGAGGCTTTGGGGTGGGCTGGGAGAAGGGAAGATCGGAACTGGCTACTACTACGGGCGACTTGAGAACTACGCGAGGGAAAATGAGAACTACTACTGGGCGACTTGACTGCGAGACTGGTTCTGGAGAAGGGAAGCTGAGAAAGGGAGACGAGAAGGGAAGCTGAGAAGTTGACCAATTCTGGGGTGAAAGTTGATGGATAGCAAGAAGGTCAAAACTAGTCCGCTCTTTATACTACATACGGTCCGCAGTCCAACGCGCAGCGAGAGAAACAGGAGCAGGAGAGAGTAGCTAGGGAAAGGAAAGGCGGAACGCGAGACACGTCGCAAAGGCTTCAGCGGTCACAGCAAATCAAAAAGGGTATAAACTATAAAAGGGAAGAGGCAGAGAAGGAAAGAACTGAGACAATTATGTACTTAGAGTAGGGAGTCGAGACAGAAGGGAGGGTCGAGAGCAAAAGGGGACGCGACAGGTGAGACGCGTCGCAAAGAGAAGGTGTTAGGCAAAGGGATCTACAGAAAGGGAAGAGTCGGTGAAGGGAAGAAGAGAACTAAGTGTAAACAGAAGGGCGAGGCCCAAAACCTATCGAAGCGGGGTCTCTAACCGAGAAGGGAAAAGGAGAAGAGACGCGTCGTGACCAAAACAAAAGAAAGAACGGAACGAGAAGAACTCCACACTTCCTCTCCAAACCCCCACACTGGAAGATACAGATGAGCAAGAAGCAAAGCTGTAGAGAAGTGGCTCACGGATCCCGGAGTCCATACTCGACAAAGGAAATCGTGGAGGGCAACGACACCCGCCTCGCTAGACGCGTTGTCGGCGTTGACCATGTGCTGTCCTTCGCGTCTTTCTTCCCCCAACCTGTCTTCCCTTTTTTCGAAACCAGCCTCCACCTATATAAAGCTTGATCTTTTCCGCGCCTACCAATAAAATCATGAGCCTAAACCCCCTAGCAGCGATACCATAGAGGCAGGGAGAGCAAAGACTCACAACCCTTCGATCCGACCACGAAGTCCTTCCGCTTTCGTCTCACTTTCGGGCTTTCCAACTTTTTGTCTGCTGCATCTCCAGTCTCGAGCTTCAATATCCGCATACAATGGCCTCTCAGCTTTCTACTCAAGGCAGTCTCAGTCTTCCAGCTCCTCTGTGTCGTGAGAAACTGCTCGTCGCGACCGGGGGCCATCAACGGAGCTTCACCACTCCCGGAACCTGTATCTCTTTACCCATGCAAGCGATCGATCTCAAAACTTCAGGATATATCAAACGAAACATCTGCTACAACTCAGACTAGTTTTCGGAGCTCCTGCGACTCTCCTTCGTCCGCAAAAGTTCGAACGACGCGTCCGACTCCGAAACAACTTGGAGCGTCCCAAGCTGGAGTTTTCGAGCAGCAGGTTCATAAAAGCTCAGCCAGAAATTCTGTCAAGTTGCCTGAATAGCTCAGTTGGTAGCAGCGTAAGACTGAAGTGCACAGAGAGACGAGCAAGAGAGAGCAGAACCAGATCGATCCGTCGACCTCGGTTCCGCACTCCTAGTTCGTCTTTCAACACTCCGCCTTCTTAAGGTCCTCGGTTCAAACCCGAGTTCCGGCATCTCTTTTGCTTCCCGGTATAGGCAGGCATCAGGCCTCGAAATCTAGCAGGGAAAGCGTCGACGGCGTCGCGAGCACTTTTGGACGGAATCGGCAAATCTCGCCCTCTCGCTCGCTTCAAAGGACGGTGAGGCAGCCGATATCCTCAGGATGTGATCTTCTGCTTCTCAGCTGCTGGCTCATCTTGAGATCTTGAAATTTGCTCTACTGGGTACTGAGAAACGGAGCCGCAAAGTTGGAGGACGTTGGAAAGAGTTCGACCGACCGTCAGGGGTCGACTCCCGTCTCCTTTCTCCTCCGTCATTTCGGTTCGGATCTAAATTCCACTTCCTGCTTCGCAAAGACCTCGTTTCCTTCTCAGCCCCTTGAGACTGGCGTTCAAATGTAAACCGATGAGGATGAAGACGACTCAGAAAGACGGCGGGAAGTCGAGCTCGAAATTGGCTTCAATCCGGAACCGAGAGGAACGTCGGGAGCTTCCAGCGAGAGATCTTCAGTCTGAACAAGGGTTCCGAAGGTTTGGGTGAGAAAAGAAAAAGGTATCCGATGAGAAGGCGAACGAAAACATGGCGGAGAATTTGCATCGAAATTGAGCTTTGAGGGAGCGAAGCCGACGACGGGCGGTCGGGAGCGAAAGGGAAGTTACCTCTCGTTCTATGCTTCCTCTTCAACGTAAAAACATGCCTTCGTCTCCCTTGTACGTTTCAATCGATAGTGACATATCGAGGATGAGTCTGACGAGAGCAAAAGCTCTTCAGAGAACTTCCCAAGTCGACGTGTTTCATTCAAGTTGGCCTCGACGCGTCAAGCGTTTTGGAACTCATCGTTGAGGAGAGTCTCTGACGCTGAAGTTGAGCTTCGAGTCAGCTTGAGTTCCACTTTAAAGGAAGAGAGGGCACACTGATCATTCCCTGAAAGCCAGCTCCTACGCCGAGGAGCTCCGAGAGCTTGGGGCCGGCCATGGGAAAGGAAAAGAAGAGAAGGGTCGGAAGGCGGTGGTTGGAAGTGAGCTCGGCTTCGTTTCTTCTGAGCTGAGCTTTCGTTGCTCCCCTCTGCCCAACGCAAGAAAGTCATTGCGAGCATAAGGTAGAGTCAGCCTCCCTTCCTTCGAAGCGTCCATCCCGACCCATCCGAAGAAGGGAGAAAAGAGGCGAGGAGGAGGAGGGTGAGCCGTGAGATCCGACGACGCGACTTCCCTTTCCCTCGTCGCCCTTTCAGAACAGCAATGCACGGGTCAAAGGTTGAGTGAACGGTATCAAGATATAAGTAGCTACGAAGTACAAAAGAGAGACCAACCAAAAGCGAAACCGAAAAACCGAAATCGTTCGAAACCAAACTCCTCCTCTCCTCTCCCTCTCCGTCCCATCTCACCAGCAGACGAACGCACGACGAGCGACCTACCTAGTAGAGCAGCAGAAAGAGAATTGTCCCACGATAAGAAACAGCGACCGGACGAGAAGAGATGAAGAGGGAAGGAACAAGGAACTAAAGAGTGTGAGTTTGCGAGAGGGCAAGCAAACGAACCAGGAAAGGAGAAACGAAGACCCGAGGAGATGAAAAGGAACTAAAAAGTGACCCAACAATAGAGAGAGAAGAAATAGATGACCGGATCGACCGACGAGAGGGAGGGAAGGCGAGGGGAAGAGAGGGAGGAGAGGAGGGAGGAGAGGATTGGGTTTGGTTCACGCTCAGTACTGAGGGTGCTGCTGATGCTGCTGCCCTTGCTGAGGTTGCTGAGGAGGGTAGTCGGTAGGGTTTTGGTAGTTGTAGCCTCCGTTGTTGTAGGCCTGATGGACGAAAGCGAGAGAGAGAAGAAGGATCAGCACTCGATGCGTCTCAACCCGGACGCGTCTCGACTCGAAACGAACGAAGAAACTCACGTCGTACCCAGCAGCACCTCCGTTGCTAGGCTGCCTCTGAACTCCGTAAGCCTGCTGCTGCTCTGGCGATCCATAAACTCCCTGGTCGGGAGCTCCGTAGGCCTGCTGCTGCTGCTGATCGTAGGCGAGATGCTCCTGACCGTACTCTCCTCCCTGAGCGACTCCACCGTTGCTAGGCTGCCTCTGAACCCCAGCTCCCTCGGTAGACCCGTAGGCTCCGTATCCAGCTCCGAAACCGGCGGTGTTGTCTCCGTAGTAAGAGGTAGGATGTTGAGGGTTCTCGTAACCGTTGGACGCGTAGGGATCCTGACCTTGACCTTGGGGAGGGTAGCCGTAGGGATCGGTGGTAGGAGGGTAGGCAGGGTAGGCAGCAGTGAAGTCGTGGTCTGGGATACCGGAGATGGCAGTAGAGCTGTTGGCGTAGGCGGGATCGTTGTCGTCGAGACCAGCGACGACTGAAGGAGGGAAAAGAGGAAGATGTTAGTCAGTGTCTGGAACGAAGAGCGATGGTGATGCGAGACGTGATGCATGAGAAGAAGTTGAGAAGTGATAGAAGAAGAGTTCTACGAAGAAGGAGCGGCGACGACAACGAGAAGAGGGCTGAGAAATCGCGTCTAGAACTCACGATCAGAACGTTCCCTCTCTCGTCGATCCCACTCCGAATCACCTCGCTTCTCTCCAGCGGCGAAGGCTCCCTCGGTAGTCTTGAACTCGTGCTCGTCGGGCATTCCTCCTCCGCTGAAGTCGAGAGGTTGAAGTCGTCGGTTGAACTTCTTCGACTTGGCGAGCTTCACCTTCCTGAAGATGAAGAAACCCAGCGCAGCCGCTCCCACGAGGACACCGATAACGATACCAGCAGTAGCCCCCGATCTGATCGAAGAGAGAACCAAAAACAGATGATAACCAGAGTCAGCTTGGACGAACGCGCCAAGGCCGAGGGAGGGAGAGGGAAGGAAAGAAGGAGAGGGAAGAAGCTCACGAGAGGCCAGAAGACGACGAGGCAGCGGTAGCAGCAGAAGTAGCGGAGACCTTGGATGTCTGTTGGAGATGCAGATTGAGGAGAAGAGTCAGACAGGTGCACATATATAGAAAGAAGGGGCTGAGGAACGAACCGAAACACCCCTGGTCGACGTGACGAGCCCGGGAAGGGCTGCTGAGGATCGAGAGGTTGCTGTAGTGGCTCGGGAGAGGGTCGTGGGAGCAACGACGGAGGTCGAGGTGGGAGTGGTACTGGTAGGAGCTGCTGAGGTGGTAGTGGGAGCTGCCGAGGTGGTTGTGGCGGGCTGAAGGGAGGAGAACGAAGAGAGGGGTTTCGAGAAAGAGGAAGGTGAGCTCGAGCGCGAGATGAAGAACAGAGATCACCTCGTAGGAAAAAGCTGAGAAGCCAGAACTCACAGCAGAGGAAGTAGTCTCGATCTCAGAGGTAGTGCTGGTCGAGGTAGTGGTAGGAGTAGAGGATGTCGTGGGCTGAGCGCTTGTTGAAGTAACCTGAGAAGTCGAGGTCGTAGTGGGAGAGACGACTGCGCTGGTGGTAGCGGCGACCTGCGATCATAGATACAAGTCGGAAGGTTAGAATCAGCGGGCGTGCATACTTCAAGAGAATAAGAAGGAGGAAAAGGAAGAAACGAACGGTGGTCGTGGGAGCGGCGGTGGTCGTGGTCGTGTTGTCGTCTTGCCTGACCTGAAGGATCATCCTGTGCTTTGCAGCAGGGTGTTGAAACTCATGTGCTGCTACGGTTGATGAGAGGAGGAGTCCTGCTGCGATGAGAGTGAGGGAGGAAGGGCGCATGTTGAACGACGAAGAGAGGAGGGGAGGAGGGAAGGAGGGAAGGGAGGGAGGGAGGAGAGGAGAGGGCTGAATGGATTGGGTAGGTTCGACTGAGGCGATGGATCGAGATTGTTTGTTGATTCCGACTTTAGCGGATCCGAGTAGTTGATCAAAGAGTGTGAGAGAACGAGTGGATGGAGTCCAACGGAGGCAGGCTGGAGGGAGGGAAGGAAGCCGAAGAAGACCCGAGGTCAAGGAAGGAGGCGACAAAAGGGAAGGAATCGAGATGAGAAGGATTGTAGGGAGAAGGAGAGATGGTCAGTAACTGCTGGACGATGGATATCCTACAAGTTGATCTGAAGCTTACCTCTTTGGGGAAGGGGGAGAGAAGGACCGTGAGAAGGAAGGGAGGAGGTGAGAGTTGAGGGGAAGAAAGACAGAGGGCGGAGAACAAAGGAGAGGAAACACGCCTCCCTCACCTGACCCTTTTTCATGGACTTCGAGAAAAATTGCAATTAGCTTGAAGGAGATACTCTCGACCTTCGATCCCTTCACAAAAAAACCTTCATTTTTTGCTCGGACGGTCGCGTCCTTCCCCTTGCTAGCTCGAACTCGCTCCTCCCTCCTCCCTCTTGATTTGACCTCTACCATCTTCCTCCCTTAGAAACAGTCCCTCGGTATCTCTCCCTCAAGAAATGGTCATCTCCCTCTCTCTCCTACGGATATTCACACTCGTTCAAATCTTCACCTCTTGCGCTCTCGGTTCGTCTCTCTCTCTCTCCTTTTCAACTTGAATCCAAGACGGCGAGCTCACCCCTTCCCTCCTTTCGTTTCTACAGCCTCCACAGTGATATCTTCACCTTCCTCGACTTCTCCTTGGTGAGATGACAAGCTCAGAGTTATCGTGTTGTCAGAACTGACTTTTCAATAACCTTTGTGGATCTTGAGCAAACCAGGAAAATCAACACGTCCTCCAAAGTCACCTTCGCTTCCTCCTCCGACCTTCAAGACTTCACCGTTGAGATCCTGAACGCAGACCAGAAGATCCTCTCTGGAGCATATGCTCTAGCTTCTAGTGGTGAGTGCAAACTGAGCTCGTTCCTTCAATTGTGTCGGCGAAGAAGGAGGGGGGGGGAGGGGGGGGAGGAAGACGAGCAAGGGAGGAGGTCGAAGCTCAACCACTTTCCCTTTCCTTCCTCCCTCCCCATCGCCTGTCTCGGTGCCGCCCTCTCAGATCAGCTCAAGCTCTGGGACTACATGCTTCCATGTCCCGGTCTTCCAGCAGCGTAGGTTTCCCTTAACTTTCTCAAGCGTAAACATCATAGAGAGCTGACCTTTGGTTTCTCCTCCCTCCGACGACAGCTTCGGCTACGTCCTCCTCTTCGTCAACGTCTCTTCTCCCTCCCAAGTCTTTGCGTCTAGTGAGCAGTTCGCTATAGAAGGTGCGGGGCTGACTCTCTTCTACTCACAGATCTCGCTCGACCTGACGCTTTTCTTCCTTTCTCAACTGGCGATGAAGCCGAGAACAACACGTCGACCTCTCCCTCCTCTCCAACAACCTCCTACCTCATCTACCCAAGTCAGGTAGCCCTCCCAGCATCGTTTTCCCCTTCCCCGGTTTCGTCCTCGTAAGTATTCGTTCCCGTCTCTCATCGACGCGTCTTCACGAACAGACCTCGCCGAGCTCAACGCACTCTTCCCTCCTCTCTTTCTCTCTCAGAACACCCTCCGCCTCCAGCTCTCAAGTCTCCTCGGGCCACAGAAGAGGGTCGTTCAACCTCTTAGGACTCCTCCTCCCGACGCTGGTCCTCTCTTCGTTGGTGCTCGTCGTCGTCGGCGCGTCGAGGACGTGAACCTCCGTCTCTTTCTTTCTTCCCCTCGCCTTGTGTCGCTTACACTCCCTTACGAACCCTTCTTGGCTAACGACCCTCTAATATCTATATATACTGGAATGCACCTGTTTCTCTTCCTCTTGCCTCTGACTCGCAAGCTCTCCATCGAAAAGGGAAAGGAAAGGTCGAGGTCGAAACGCGTCCCATCCCTCGCTGTATCTCTTCAGCCTCCTCTCGCTCGTCGGTCTTTCTCTGCTTCTGCCTCGCTCTCAAAAGCTCATCTATATACATAGGAGCGGAGAAAGGGAGGGCAGAACAGCATTCTGATCGAACTTCGAACCCTCCCTCCCTCCCCTAAAAAAAACGTGAGTCCAACCAACTTCTCTTTCGGTCTTGCGGGGGACTCGCTCTCCCTCGGGCGAAACAGATCTTCCTCTGTTCCCTTTGAATGCAGAGATCTGCGTCCGAAAAACGATATATCATCGAGAGAGAAGAAGCTCAACAGCAAAGAGGAAGCGAGCCCCTAAAGAAGAAGACGTCAGAGAGAGATGAAGCAAAAGAAAGAGAGGAGGCCAGGAGAGGAAGGAGCAAGGACAAACAACCCTCGTTTTCCCCGCCACATTTCTGAGAGAGGTCAACTCTGCGTCCTTCACTCAACTTTTTTTAAGGGAGGAGTGATGAAGTGGTGAATGAAGTAGTAGTGGGATTGTTGATGAAAATCGGAAGGTCGGAAGATGTCCAGAAGTTTAAGGTTGTCTTCTTTGGGAGAAAAGGAAGGAACGCGTCGAAGGGTGAAGGGCGTTCTCTCCGCGTCCCTTCCTTCATCTTTGGAGCCGATTTCTGTTGAAACCTCAACGTCCACCCACCCTCGGATTGATCACCTCCTTCCTCCTTCCTCCTCTCGTCCTACCTCTCTCTCTCCCTCGGAACCCTCTATAGCGCCGCAAGTGTTGGGTGCGTTGAAGAGACGACGAAACACCTCTCGAGCTTTCACCCTCTCGTCTCTCTCCCTCCCTCAAGCCTCGCTCCTTTCTCGCTCGCTCTTCGTTCAACGGTCAACACCAGCACCACCCAGGGATCGAACGCAGGTCGGACGATTTGTTCATAGAAAGGTGAGTGTCTGTGTATATTTGCAGAGAAGGAGGAGGAGGAGGAGGGAAGAGAGAGAGAAGGAAAGAGTTGAGAGCTGGCGGGAAGGGAAGGGAAACGAAGAAAGACCGAAACGGACCCATGCTTTTGCTGGGATTCCCATCAATCTTTGACCTCTCTTAGAGAGCAGCTGTATAATCTGAGAACTTTTAATCACGACTTGATTAAATCTGACCGTTCGTTTCTCTGTGTTCCCTGTCTTCTCTTTCTCCCAGCTCCTTCCCCTCTCTCTCTCTCGACCTTCTCTCCCTTCTCTCTCCTCCTCCTCCTCCTTACGAAACCAGCCGAGACACGAGCCAACAACACAACACAACACAACACATCAACCTTCCCTCCCTCCTCCTCAACGCTCATCCAGCCTTCCTCTGCGTTCCATCCTCTCTCGATGGATACGCTCCCAGCTCCTCTGTTGAGGTCCTCGTCTTCCTCCCCTCGCCATCAGCTCCTCTTGGACTCCTCCATCTCTCCCCAACAAATCGTTTACAACAACAACAACAACAACAACAATTCCTTATCGTCAAGGAAACCATCTCTACCCTGTCAACCTCCTCCTCCTGCTCAAGGATCCGCGGCTTCAAACTATCAGAAAGCTCTCCCTCCCGACCTCGTTCGACTGCCCTCGACCGCTTCCTCGACCTACTCCCTCCCTGATCCTACGACGTTCCCTATCCCTCAGGACTACAACAGGTTCGGAGCAGGATCCGCAGTCAGCAGCAGCGGCGGCACCTCGTCTTCCTCGGCTCGAACGACCAGTCGAGGGAGTGGGAGCGTGAGGGACAGCGGCGCTTCTTCGTCCTTTGGAGGAGATTACGCCGTCTATGGGAATGGCGCTACTGGTGGAGGAGGAGGAGCAGCAGCGAAGCATCAGAGGACAAACTCGTTCATCGTCGGAGGAGGAGGGGAGGATCAGCTCGACGAAGAGGAGGAAGAAGAGTCGGAGCACCAACAGCAGTCGTCCTCTCCGGTTCACCCTCGTCAACAAACTCCAGCTCGTCCTCTACGAGAAGTTCATCATCGAAGCTACCAGCAGCACCCTCTCCCTTCGTCGTCCAACCACCATCCTTACCCAGGTCGACACGCTCCTCATCCTTCCTACTCCTCCACTCCCTCCTCTTCCCCTCCCTCGTCCAACAACCCTTCCAGAATCGGACTCGGAATCACCTCCGATACGGCCATCCATCTGCCTCCCACGCCAGCTCCTTCGGGATCCAACGATGTCAACGGAGGAGGAGGAGGAGGAGGAAGGAGATGGTCCAACGCTTATGCGACCTCGTCCACTTCGAGCGTTGTCAGCGGGTACGGAGAGCAGCAGCAACATCAGCAGAACGGAGTGGAACGAGGATACGAGAGTGAGAGTGAGAGCGATGGCGAGAGCGAGTCGAGTGGATACGGGTGGGACGGAGAAGGAGGAGGATCGATCGAGGGAGCTGCCGTTGCTTTGGCGGAGAATGGGGATGGCAAGATCGTGAGAGGGGAAGGGTTGGATTTGCAGAAACCGAGGTTGGCTTCCGAGTTGATTGGTGAGTTGAACTTCTGTCGTTTGAAAGTGGAAGAGAACGAGCTCAAGTTTATTGACCTTCGCGCTCGTTTCCTTCTCCAGGCTCCACCCATCTTCTCCTCTCCTCCTCCCCAACCCCCTACCTCATGCCCTCCTTCCTCGAAACCGTCCTCCCTTCCCTCCTCTCAACCCTCGTCGTCCTCGACGTCTCGTCCTGCAACCTCTCGTCCCTCCCGGAGGAACTCTCCAACCTCTACGTCCTCGAAGAACTCAACGTCTCCAACAACCCTCTCGGATCCCTCCCTCCCTCCCTCTCCCAACTTCACACCCTCAGAGTCCTCTCAGCCAACGAGACTGGATGCTCAGCCCTCCCGGCGACGTTCGCAGCTCTCCAGAACCTCCACACCCTCTGCTTGAGGAGAAACCGGTTGCTTTCGCTTCCGGGTTGGTTGAGCTTGCTTCCCAACATGGAGACGCTGCTGGTGGAGGACAATCCGTTTGCGGGACCGTGGAAACCGTTGGTGGAGCAGATGCTGGTACAGTGGAGTCCGGCGGGAGGAGAACCGATGGATCAGCACGCGTCGTCGGTGTCGGGAGGAGGAGGAGGATCAGGATCGACGCCCAACACCGATTCGTTCTACCTCGCCGACGCTTCCCCTTCAGCTCAGGATCCTACCTTCGCCATCCCTCCTTCCCCAGCAGCTTCGTCGACCTACGGCCAGGAGGTCTCGGCAGGACAGCATCCATCCGTCTACGCTTCGTTCCCGTCGCCCGTCGCTTCTTCGTCCTCCCAACAAGCTCCTCGGTCAGCTCCTCTTCTTCACTTCAACCACTCCCACAACTCCTACTCCCCTTCACCGACGCCAACCGAGAACCGAAGTGCCGTTCTCGCCAGTCGTCGTCCTTCGCTTCCTCAAGGGATGATCGGAGCAGGACCTGGACTCAGCGGTCGATTCGCCAGATCCCCCAACCTCTCGTCGTCGGATCCTCCTCTCGCCGAAGCTCCCTCCCAAGCTACCCTTCGAGGACCACCCCCTCCTACTCCTGCGGAACCCGAACGTGTCCCTGTCGTTCGAAGGATGAAGAGTGCTGGAGCGCTCTTCCATCTTGGACTCGGAGGAGGATCGAAGGAGTCGTCGAGACCTGGATCGCCAGCGGAGGGACTCTTCTCGTCGAAACCCTCGTTCGCCAGCTCGGGGATCGGACTGGGAGCTCCTCCTGCGAGGCCTCCTCAGAAGAGGTTCGCCAGTATGGGGAGGGAGGGAGGCAAGAGTGCTGCGATGAGCTACAGGCCGACGAAGGGGTCGGATGGGATTGAGGAGTTAGATGGAGAGGAGGGAGGAGGAGGAGGAGGACGGGAAGGGACGAGGAGACCTTCGACGCCTAGTGGGGAGTTGAACGGTCTTGGAGGACCGGTGAAGGAGAAGGAGAAGGGCAAGTGGGGGTTCTTGAAGAAGATGAGCATGGGAAGGATGAGAAGTGGAAGTGGGACGGGCTCGACGATCCGACCTCCTCCTCCTCTTCATTCCAACACCGCTCCCGTCCTCGATCGACAGCAGATCCCTGGACTTCCGACGAGACCAAGTACGTCGATGGGATCGTACGGGAATGGGAAGTCGAACGCCTGCTCGAACAGGAACGGCAACAGCTCGAACTCGAACGGAACTCCTTCGACGTCGTCCCTCGTCTCGTCCGACGCGACTCCGCCAGCCATGCCTTCGCCAGGGTTCCTCGGAGCTTCCCTCTCCAGCCACGCAGCTCTCACCTCTCGGAAAAACAAACGTCGATCTTACCTCCCTCTCGACGTGCCTCCCTCCCTCACCATCCCCATCCCTTCCACCTCCCCGTTCATGTCGTCCGTCTCGACCTTCTCCTCAGCAACTTCGAACCACTACCTCCCTTCGTCAGTCAACGTCAACGAGGATTCAGACGAGGACGAAGCAGAGGACGACCCAGCAGGAGATTCAGCATCCATCTTGGAATCCTACCTTCAACATTCCCCTCTCGACTCCCCGACCATGACCTACCATCCTTCGTCCCTTCCTCCTCCTCCTCCCAACCACCGTCTTCCCTCCCACGAAGCCTCCGAAGAATTCAAACGAGCGTCCTACCTCGCCGGCCTCCGAAAAGTCATGGGATACCTTCGAGACCTCCACGACCTCTCCCTCCCAGCCAACGCGGGTCTCTTCTCCTCCAACAACCCCATCGACGGTCCCACAGGTCTCGACACGCCCGCTTCCCAGTTCTCGGGATCCTCTCCTAGTCCAGCGATGATGACCACGCCGACACCTCCTTTGGGTTCGACGTCGAAATCGAGGACGAGGAGGCCAACGACGGGAGGAGGAGGAGGAGGACCACCGGAGATGAAGAGGGAGTTCTCGGAAGGGTCGATGATGCTTGCTCAGTCGAGTCCTGGAGGAGCGAGTTTCGAGGGTGGGGTGGGGATGGGGAGAGCGATGTCGACGAGTACGGCGGCAACGACGGAGAACGGGAGCGATGAGAGTAGCGAGAGGGTGGAGGTGAGGAAGTACAAGGAGGACAGGGTGAAGAGGGCGATGGTTGTGAGGGAGATTGTTGAGTGAGTACCTTTTCTGGGTTGCGTTCGGGTTGGAAAGGAGAGGAGGGAGGGAGGGAGGGAGGAGAGGAGGGAAGGGAAGAGGGAGGCGAGACGCGTCGAATCGAGAAACGAAGCTGACCTTTTCCCTTCCCTCCTTCCCACCCACCCCCTCCCTCAGAACCGAACGAACCTACGTCAAAGGTCTCCAACAAGTCGTCGAGCTTTACGTCAAACCCTCGGAAGCTCCCTTCAACGGCATCGGGTCCAAGGAAACCGTCGTCCCTCTCGCCGAACGCAAAGTCGTCTTCAACGGTCTCTCGGGTCTCCTCCAGTTCCACCTCGAATCCTTCCTTCCCAAGCTCGAAGCGGCCGCTCGTCCCTTACTCAGTCTGAACGTGGACGATCAGGATGGAGCCTTGTCGAGAGCCGTGGCTGCCGATGTTGGGGACGTCTTCAGGACTTACAATCCGTTCATGAGGATGTACTCGACGTATATCAAGTGAGTTTGGACGCGACTTCCTTTCCCTTCCTCTCTTCTCTCGTTGCTGACCGAGAAACCTCTTCGATCCCTCCCTCGCAGCAACTTTGACAACTCCCTCCAAAGGTTGAAGTCCTGGACGGTCGCGCCTTCGCCTTCCTCGACTCCTGGATCTCCCACTTCGAGCACGGCTGCTCTCGCAACGATGGGATTGGCTCTCAGTGCTGTTTCGCCTCCTCTTACGCCGGATGGATCGTCGTCGAGCTCGTTGACTTCGACGCAGAGGAAGAGAGTCAAGGCTTTCTTGAAGGTTCGTCGCGTCTTCCTTTCATCCTCTCTTCGTTTCCGTTCCCACGCGTGCTGATTTCCTTCTCGCCACCTTTCAACGACACAGCGAGCTCGTCAGAACCCAAAGCACACTCAGCTCAATCTCGAGTCGTACCTTCTCCTTCCTGTTCAGCGGATCCCTCGTTATCGAATGCTCGTGAGTTTTCGTCTTCTCGTCTTCGTCGCCGCTCGGACTCGAGATCGCTGACCTGTTGTTTTCGATTGATGAACAGCTCGAGGACCTTCTCAAATGCACTCCTCCTCTCTCGGATCAAGCCTACGACCCTCTCGAGGATGCGTTCGAGGAGATCTCGTCCCTGGCTTCGTGCATGAACGAGGAGAAGAGGGACTCCGAGTCTCGTCGTCGGCTCGTCCAGTTAGTCGAGCTCCTCCCTTTCTTCCTCGATCCCAGCTCCTGTCGATCCTCGTGCTAACAAACTCTCTTCTCATCGTCTCTCTCAGATGGCAATCCCGAATCCGAGGCAAATTCCCATCCCCTCTCGTCCAACCTCATCGAAAACTCCTCCTCGACGGAAGCCTCACCCTCACTCGGATCGTCAAGAAGATGACCGACTACGTCGAGGTCACCCTCCCCATCATCGACGACGGAGACAACACCATCCAAGCTTCCAAGTCAGTCGTCGCCATCGAATGTCTCGCCGATCCAGAAACCCTCTCGACTCCTCTCGTCGCCGTCCTCACGAGCGACCTGCTCGTCCTCTGCAAGACTCAACCGGATCCGGCTGGGAAGGTGAAGACGGATGCAAACGGGCTGGCCAGGGATGGAACGGTGGACTTGTTTGCGGTGTTGAGGATGCAGACGAAATCGCAGCCGGCGAGCATCACCAACGGATCGAGTGAGTCTTCCCGTCCTCGTTTCTTTCGACTGAGTCGAAGCTCCCACTGACGGACTGTTCTTCCCCTTCCTCTTCCTCCCAGCCATCCGAGTCGTCGACAACCGAGCTATCCTCTACTTCGAGGCTCCCAGCACCAGTGCTGCTCTCACTTGGTTGAATGGTTCGTTCGAGTCTTCGTCGCGTCTCCCTTGTTCTTTTCGTCCGTCCTCACGCTGACCTCCTTCCCTCCCTTCTTTCTCCTCCCTTCCAGCTATCAACGTATCCTTCCAAGTCTCTCGTTCATGAACGAATCTACCCACTCTTCCTTCGTTTCTATCTCCTCCTTCCTTTTGTTTTTCTTTCACGTTTGCTTTTACTCTCCTCCTCTCCTTCACTACGCGCTCCCTCCATCTCGCCATCTCTCTCTCTCTCTTAACGTCCCCGGATCAGGTCTCGTACTTCTCTTCTTCCATTTCTTTGCTTGCCACAACAACAACACTCCGACAACAACAACAACAACTCTCTCTCTCCCCTCCTTTGCTTTTCGCCGTTCGTTTCGTTCTCGTTCCCCTTCGTTCTCTCTCTCCCTTTCCCTTTTCTTCTCGGATTCTTTCGCCTTGAGTGCCCTTGATGATTTTCACGACCCCTCCCTGCCCCTCCTTGCCACCCCTTCTTTATCCTAGCCCTTGCTTTGCGCTGTCGGTCTTGCCCTTTGCCCTTTCATTTTTGAGGACGATGTGCTGTTTGATTGGATCTTCTCTTTCGTTCTGAGTCGAATGTGTCCACAGCGAGGACGGTGGAGCTCGAGCACAAGGAAGAGGGTCGCATCCTTCGTGCTCCTCAGGGAGAGGGCTGTAATCGAGCTAGAGGAAGGACGCGACGAAGGAGGAGTCGAGTCGATTCACTTGTCGAATGGGCATCCGATAGACCTCTCTTTCTCGTGGAAATTCTAGTGATATGACGGTAGAAGTACCCAAAGGTCCGGCTGATGTAAACTCTGCCCTCAGATCTCGCTTCGAAGAGGACGAGAGGCCACGAGAGGAGAGAAAGAGAGAGTTCGTCAGGCCGAGTCCGGTTTACGAGCGATTTTACGTAGCTATAGTCCTTGTGTGTAAGCCACGAGCCAAAAAAAAAAGAAAAACGAGAAGCGAGAAGGAAAAGAGAGAGAGGGAAAACGAGAAAACCGACAAGCAAGAAAAAGGAGAGCACGACGCGTCCAATCCGACGATCACGACCGAGTTCCTTCCTGAAGAAAAGAAGAGATAGAGACAGGGGATCGGAAGGGCTGAGCCCGTTAAATCACGTAGAAGGAAGAAGGCAGTATCTGCTAATGGAAGAAGACGCGAGAGAAGGGATGCAAGAAAAGAGAGGAAAGTGCAGAAGAGTCCAGACGCGTCGAGAAACGAGAGAAGAAACGAGAGAGAGCAAGAAAGTCCAAGAGCGGGAGTAAATCAAAGTGCAAGAGGGGAAAAGAAACTAGGTGGTACCCTTAACGGACCTGACGGCAGCCCTATAAGCTCCTTCAACGTGCCAGAGATCTCTGAAGATAGATCCGTACTTCATCAACAAGACCCGCGTCTCTCCCTTCCCCCTCTGCTTCGGTTCCTTCTCTAGCAGAATCTCCCCAAACGTCATCTCTCTTCCCTCCCTGGACGAGATGAACCGAGCGACCGCCGAGCGTTGGCCGAGGACGACGTAGAGGAGGACCATGGCGATGAAACTTCGGTACTGGATGAGGGCAGCCGTTTGAGCGGCTTTCGCATCGCTGAGGGATTGGAAGAGGGCTGATCTGGAGCCGAAGGAAGGGTTCTTGGCTGCGAACTCTCTGGCGAGTTTTCCGTGATCGACCGAGGTGGGGTAGGAAGCGACGAGCAAGGTCCACTCCCGAAGTTGTTGGATGTCGTCGACCGTCGCCGCTGGCGGGAGGAGAGCCTCGAGTACGACGGAGAGGGATGCGTCCGGGTTGGAAACGACGGCGTCGACGTGGTAGGCCGAAAGAGTTGGGTTGGGGGAGTGAGCTTTAGCTTGGATGGATTTTTTGAAGGCTGAAACAGAAGAATGAAAAGAGAAGCCTTTGTCAGTCGAGGTTTCGAGACGAAGCATCGAGGTTGAGGTGAAGAAATGGACGAAGGGAAAAACGACGCTCACGCGTGACGACTGTGTCGAGGGGGATCTCGAGTGGCTCCTTGAGGTTGAGGAGAGAGCGATAGAGGAACTCATGGCCATCTAAGGATCGTCGAAAAGAAAGCGCCGAAGAAAGAAATCAGCTCCTCGTCGAGTGGGAACCGGGAAAAGACGCGACGCTGAAGTCTCACCGATCAGGATCTTCGAATCAGGTTCAGCGGGACGTTCACCATCTGAAATACCAAGCGAAGATTCAAAGGTTTGGGAGGTCAGTCAGGAGCGAGGAAACGGAACAGACAAAGACGAGAGCTGAAGGACTCACCAACCGACGCGTCCATCTCCTCCTCTTCCTTCTCGACCTTCTTCCTCCCCTTCTTGATGGAGGCAGCTGACGATGCCGACGAGAGATTACTGGATCGAGATCGAAGTGTTCTTGCGCCGTCGACGGGAGCTGCTATTCGGTGAGGAGAAAAGGAAGGAGGGAATCGTCAGTACAAACGGATCGACGAGTAGGGTTGTCGACACTGACCTCGAGAAGATGATTGTTGAAGAAGAGAGGAGGTAGACGATCCGTCACCTGGAAGTGGCAGGTACGAGAAAAAGATACAGACGCGGTCAGAAAGGCTCCCGACAGAGGGAAAGAAAAAGTATCGAAACTCACCATCCGATTCGTCTGAGCCATCAGCCTCTTGCTCCTCCTCTTCCTCCTCCTCTACCTCCACCATCAAGTTGAAGAGAATAGCCGACAGGTCGTCGAGATTCTCGCCGCTAGCCTCCCTGAGAGATGAAGGGCCAGGATCTTTCGATTCGGACGGACCGCTCTTGGACGCGTTGGTGAGAAGTCGAAGACGGGTGGACGAGGCAGAGTCCATCGACTCTCCGGCTTGGAGAGCGAGAGTCGAAGGATCTGTAGACAAAAAAGGCAAGACCGACAGTCAGGGTCTCGAATCGAAATACGAGAGAGCGAGAGACGAGGACTCACGATGGTGAGCTCGAGGCGTTTGTTCTTCCTCCGAATCGAGCTGATCCTCGTCCTCGTCGTCCAACTGAACCACCTCCTGAGTGAGAAGTCGCTTCCTGGGTCCTTCCTGAAGCTCGACAGGCTTGGTTGTCTTGCTGGGAACCGGGGTGCTGGTGAGGGGGAAGGAGGAGCTGATTCTCGTCGGAGTGTCGACGAAGAAGCTTGGGTCCAGAGTGCCTTGGACGTCCCCGGACTTCCAAGAAGGATCGGTAGGAAGAGGTAGAGCTCGAGCGTTGGTTTGATTCGGCAGGGCGTGTCCAATGAGCGGAACAGAGGATGCTGGAGGAAGGAAAGGAAAGGAGAGGAGGAGTTGTGTGAGGTCAGCGGGAAGGAAGAAAGGGAACGATAGAGAGCTGATAAAAGGTGACTCACAGGTCTTTTTTCCAGTATCGGAGTCCATGTGAAGATCCGAAGGTGTTCCGAGCTCTTGATGGACGACGAGACCCTCTCCGGCAGAAGAAAGCGATTGAGCGGCGACGGCGAGTGCGTGAGTCGATTTGGGTTTCCCGAAGGATTGGATCGTTGGACGAGGGGTGGTGACTAAGGTCGGAGAGAGAAAGAGTCGCCGAGAGGAGGAGGAATCAGCAACAGAGGCGAGAGAAGACGAGAAAGGAGACAGAGACGGAGGACGACGCGCTCACCTTCCCTCTGCTTCCCACGAGCCTTCTCGCTCAATCCGTCCGTCGTAGGTGCAGTTGAGATGGATCGTTCGGAGTCGGAACCAGCTGACAGAGCGACGAGCCAGAAGGAAGAACGAAAAAAACAGAGTGTCAGCAAGTCCGACGCGTCGACGAGCTCAAGCAGCTGCTGAGATACTCACCGGCTTGAGTCTCCCCGTCCTCCTGCTCTCCTCCAGCCTTCCTGATTCCCAATCCATTCAGAACATCCACCATACCTCCCTCGGATTCCCCATCGCCTGCTCCTCCATCCTCGTCGTCGTCGGCGTGGTCCTCCTCCTCCTCCTCCTCCTCCTCTCCCTCTCCCACTCCCATTCCCACGATCGGCTCATCAGCACCCTCCTCCTCTACAACCTTCTTCTTGTTCCCATCCTCCCCAACCTTCCCAGCCCTTGGCTCAACGACTTCTTCCTCCTCGTCGAGTTCGTCGATCTCGTCCTCCTCCCTTTCGACGTTCTTCAAAACGACAGTCTCGTCTCGTTGATCCTCCTCTTCCTCTTCCTCCTCGTGATCGTCTCGATCACCCTCTTGAGGAGTGGCTGATTCGGGTTCGACGGTCTTTTGAAGACGAGGAGCGACGATGGCGACGACGGGAGCGGAGGCTGGAGGATCGAATCGAGGAACGGGAGCGAGGTTGGGTGAGGGTTCGGTCGATTTGGGAGGCGAGGGAAGGAAGGTGACCTCGGTCGAGTTGGAAGAGGTCGAGGCGGTGTTGGGTAGAGAGGAAACCTTGGAGGAGGCGAATTGTTTGGTGACTGAAAAGGCGAAAGACGAGAACAGGATGAGCACGCGTCGCAGCAAGTCCAGTCAGACCGAGGTTTCAAGGCAGTACGTACGTTCTTCGAGCTTCTTATGCAGCTCTCTGTTCTCGTCCTTGAGAGCCATCATCTCCTTGTGCTCCATCCTCTGAGCTCCTCGAGGTTCATCCGTCGAGGCCTCCTTCGTCGTTGGTGTTGGCTTCGAGGACGATGACTGAACGAGAGCGAGGACGATGGGAACCTCTGGAAAAGAAGTAAAGAGGGGAAAGGAGGGAGGAAGGAAGGGTGATCAGCAAGAGTCGCTCTTCAGCGAATCTGCTTCAGACGAAAGACGTCGAGGCGTACCCTTTGCAGACGGGGAGTCTTCGACGAGAGGAGGCTTGATGGACGGAAGAGCAGCGTCGGAGTTGATGGGAGTCGAGTGAAGTTTCTTGGACTGAGAGACGACGAGTTCAACCTTCTGCTCCAGCTCTAGATCAAAAAGTAAAGAGAGAGCTCGTCAGTGGCGAGGTCGGGTTGCGGGTTTGAGAGGAGGAAAGGAAAGGAACGAACTCGTTATCTCCGTGATCTTATCGGAAAGGAACTCCATCGCCTCGGCTTGGTGGTTGAACGTCCTCCCTCTCGGCAAGGAGGTAAGCTTGACGTCCTTGTAGACTGGAGGAGAGGGAAAGAGAAGACGACGAGGGACGAGGTCAGGCACCGAACGCGATAGAGACACCGGAAAGAAGTAAACGCAGAAGAACCTGTTTTTTGAAGCGTCACAAGGAGGCGAAGAGCGTTGGTGTACTTCTCAAGGAGAATCTCAACGGCGGCGTCCTTGACACGATCTCTAGTTCGGAGAGCGAGGAGCTCGTCAACCGCCGTCACTGCGAGCTCTGCTGGGTGAGTCGACTGAGGAGGGAAGTTGGTGTTGCTGGTAGAAGAAAGCGAGAACATTGCTGAAGGGAGAGTAGCTCTGGAAGCTGAAAGCTCGGTTGGTTTGGGAGGAGGATCGATCGATGGATCGGGAGGAGGAGGGACGTTCGATCTCGAGGAGGTGGTAGGTGCAGACTGTGGGACCAAGTCAAATTGAAAAGATAAAGATTGCTTCAGCCCGAGAATGAGAAAGGAGCTGAGGGTGGACCAGGCAGATCTCGACTTGATGAGGAGAGAGAAAGACGGGAGCGGAGAAGGGGAATCGGCAGGCGACTCACCATCAGAGCGTTCCTAATTTCGCGATATTCGAGGGAGGTGGTTGGAAAGGTGACCGAACAGAGTCGAAGAGGATGTTCGAGCAAAGAGTCGAGAATGGACTATCCAAAGTTGAAGCAGAACCGAAGGGAGGGAGAGAGGGAGGGAAGGTCAGCTCAGGGCTGAAAGAGTCGACTCGTCGAGGAGTCGTTGAAGCTCACCAAGGAGGAGCGAGTCGGAAGAGAGGAAGAGTAGAGCGGAGGGAGAAGAAGACTCACTCAAAGGCTAGAAGAGAGTTGATTCCTGTTTCGAGGCGATGTTGAAGAAGACAGCGAGGGAGAGGGAGTCTTGACGAGGAAGCCAGGAGGGTCGAAGGAGTTGACCGAAGAGCCTCTTGAAGGAAGAGTAGCTGAACGAGTTCCTTTTCGAAAGACGAGAGAGAGAGAGAAGTCGCCCAATACGATGGTGAGGGTCGTGGTGGTGGTGGTTGAGAGAGAGACGAAGGAAGGAAGCGAACAAGTGCCTTTTGAAGGGTTTGGGAGGGAACGAGAGAGGGGTCGTTCTCTTCGTGCCTGGTCTCAAGGATCGATCGAACCTGCTCGTTAGCTCGGTTCAGGAGGAAGGGGAAAGAGTTGCTGCTGGAGGATCCCATAGTAAGTCGAAGGAAGAAAGGAAAGGTAAAAAGAAGGGAAGAAGAGAAGGTTGTAGTTGGGTAAGAGGGAGAAGAAGGAAGGGAGGAAGAGGGAGGCGAGGACGAGTTTCGGGAGGCGGATTGTTTGGTTTCCGAGAGCAAGGGAGCAAAATCTCATCAAGGAGAGGGTCAAAACTTCATGAGGTTGGACCAAGTGGGACTCAGAAGCCGAGGCTCCAAAGATGGTCATAGTTTCTGGCGAAAACACGAGCGGAAAAGGTGAAGAACTGAAGAAAAGGGACGGTCGGCTGGAGTTTCCCTCTCCCGCGTCGTCTTCTTCCTTTCCGAACGAGAACAGAGGAAAAGACGGAGACGGCATGCAGGTTCCCAACGAGGATCACCAAATAGAGTAGCTAAGGAAAGGAGGTCCCAACAATGTCGAAATCAAGCTCATTTCTGGCGAGAAATCTGCGTCGAAAGAGGAGCAAGAAGGACAAGATCAGCTCTCCCTTGCTCTTGCCTCTCCCTCAGCTCCCTCGGATTGATATCGTCGCCCTACTCGGTAGAGAACTCACCAAGACATTTCCTCGGGTCGCCACGATCCTACAGACCAGTGTCACTACATCTCCTTGAGGGACACGAACACCCCTCCACCGTCTCCTCTCCCTCATCGAACAAAGTTCATCGAGTACCCTCCCGCTCCGTTGGGCTCGAACTTGAAGCTGCGAACGTCAAAAGAAAGCGAAGGTGAGACCGAGAGTCAGTGCTGTTTCTGATGAGCTATGATCCAAGGACGAACCTCGTCGTTCCCGTCGACGGGCAAGGTCGACGCGTCAGACGATCTCGTTTATCCTCCCTCTCCAGCTCAACATCAACCCAGCCACGTATGCTCTGGAACCAGCATGCTCGAAACTAGTATGTGGATCCTCCTCTGATTTCGCCTTCTCCGTCGATCCCTCTCTCTCTCCTCCGACAGTCTCCCTCCCCGCCTCTCCCGCTTCCCATCTCGCCTTCTCCTCTCTCCCCAGAACCCAAACCACCTCGGAATCCAAGTTGAACTTACTTTTCCGTACTCAGCCCCAACCTCCCCAGCACGCTGTTCCCCAACCCTTTGAGCTTGTCCATCATCTCGTCCTTCTCCTTGTCCTGCTTCTCCTTGATCTTGGGCGGTAAGCTGGCGAGAAGCGATCTCGATTGCTTGTAGAAGGCTGAGGGTGGAGAGGAGGGAAGGAGAGGGAGGAGAAGTTTGAGGTCTGGTGGTGGAAAGGCCGTGGGAGGGGAGGGGAAGGGCGGGAGGGAGTCAGTTTGAAGAGAAGAAGAAAGGGAGGGCGAAAGGAAGATGGAGACGCACCATCCTGAGCTGAAGTGAGTGAGGACCAAGTGTTGATAGCTACGTTGGCTGTTGCTCGCCGATGGAGGGCCTTGACGTAGGTTGGGGAGTCGAGGAGAGCTGTTCAAGAGGAGGAGCGTGTCAGCTGGAGATGGTTCGTTCAACGTGACGAGGGTTCGGAAAGAGGATGGTGCAAGGTCCGACGGATTTCAGTGAACCTACATTCGGTACAGGCTTCTACTGCTTCCTTGTTCTCTCCCTGCGACCGGAAAGGAGTCGAGTCGAAAAAGGAACAGCTGTCAGCGCGTCGTCTTCGCCTTCGTCCAACCTCGACGTCTCCTCCTCGCCTCAATCCTCCCACCAAGTGCTCTGAAACCTCGAAGCTCACCATCTTCAGGTAGCAAGCCCCTACGTTAGCCCAGCAGACCCCTCTCAACTCTCTTATCCTCCCTGCCACGTCCTTCCTGCTCTTCTCCTCGTCCGTCTCTCCACGTTCTATCCGTTCCGCTTCCTCCTCTGTGATCTCCTCGATCTGGACGCCTGCTCCTCCTTCGCTGGTCGACGACGAAGCACCGTTGGAATCTGATGGGGGTGCTTCTGAAGGCGGAGGCGGTAGTGGACGAGGAGGAAGGGTTGAGATGGCTGAGAGGTAGGTCGAGAGGGCGGAGGAGGTCGAGGAAGGCGAGAGGAAGAGCGTGTTGGCTTTGGACTTGAGGGAGGTCGATTTCAGGAGGAGGGACTGGAAAAGAGGGTAGGACTAGGTCAGCCTTTGCATTCAGGGAATGCAAGGTTGGGGATGAAGAAACGAACCTCCAGCTCTTCAAGATCAAGCTCGTGCTCCTCCTTCCTCGCCGTCGTCACCTTCTCTTCTCGCTCGTCTTCTTCTTCTCTCGCATCGTGCCAACTCTCCTCTCCGTCGTCGTCGTCTTCCTCCTCGTCTTGAGGTGCTGGTTGGTGAGTGGACATTCGTTCGAGCATCCTTTGAAGCTGCTCGTCGTCGTCGTTCTCCGTTCGTTCAGACGTCGAAGCGGAGGAGAGGAAGGGAGGAGGGAAAGGGGACGGTGTCGCTGCTGCTGGTGGTTCGGTCGAGGAGGAAGCCATGACTTGGAGGAGGTGAAGGTTGGAAGGAGGAGCGAGGTTGAGAAAACTTCCCAAAAATCGAGATGCTGATGGTTGAGAGCTTCTTCCCTCCTTCTTCTGAAATCGAAGCTCACCACTTTTCAAACTCCGCCCCTCCTTCTCCTTCCCTCTCTCCCTTCCCTTCTTCTCTCCTCAACTTCCATCTCCCCCTCATAACCTCCCCCCTCCAACGATGTCTCCCCTCGTTCCCGCTGCCTTCGCCACTGCTCCGGAGCACAAAGCTTGTGCTGGTATTCGAGCGGATCTGGCCAACTGTCTCCTCCAATCCAACTGCGTCCTTCGAGACGGAAACACGCCCAAGGAATGTCTACAAAAACACGCCGATACCATCCCTCTGGAGTGCCAGTATCTCAGGAAGAGTCTAGCGCAGTGTAAGAGAGGAATGGTGAGTGACTTCGATCTTTCTTTCGAGGAAAGAGCAAGGCCATAGATGGGCTGAAACGAAGCTGACCTCCTCCTCTTCTCCTTCTTCTCTCGCCCTTCTTTCTTCGCTCAGCTCGACATGAGGAAACGATTCCGAGGGAACCCTTCTACGACCAACAACAAGCGGGAAGGACCTGCGGTGAGCATCATCGGATTCGGTCTAGAAGGAGCAGGAGACAAGAGGAAAGGATCGACATCGACCAACCAGGCTCCTCCGGCGAGCTCTTAGCCCCTTCCTCTCTCTTCTCACATCTCACTCTAGCATAGCTCTCTACTACCACCCACACCTCTCTATACCTCACTGTACTACCAGCCACTTTTGCTCTTCGTTGTATACTTATCGTCATGAAATCGATCCTCTTCTCCTTCACGCGTCGACCTCGACCTTCCTCCTCTCCCTTCAATCCTTCTCCACCAACACTCCAGCGACGAGATAATCTCCATCGTGACTGATACTCAGATGAGCCTTCAACCCTTCTCCCTTCAGCTTCCCTTCGAAGACGACCGTGGGTTTGTTGCAGGTCGAGGAGAGAGGGAGGATCGAGACGTCCTTCCAGGAGGGCGAGAAGTGAGGTTGGAGGGCTTTGTAGATTGATTCCTTAGCGGCCCATCTGAGAGAACCGCACTCGATTCAGCTCCGATCGAGTATGTATATAGAGAAGAAGAAGAAGAAGATCTCACCTCACTGCCATGAACCTAGCGATCTCTGACTCGCTCGTCGACGAACAAGGAGATTGGATCGAGGGAAGAAGGTCGAGCTCGGAGGAGGAGAGGATCCGTCTTGAGAGAGGAGCTAAACCTCTTCTAGCGATGAGGGAAGTGATCCGAGGGAGATGGAGGAGGTCGATTCCATAGCCTAGGATGGCCATCCATGGAGAATTTCTTCGGAGATGGTCGTTAGCAACCAAAACAAAAGGACGGGAAGGAAGAGCGTGAGCTTTCGACTTTCAACCATCACCCTTCCCCTCCCCTTTCCTTCCTCCTCCTCTTCTTCTCCTCCCATCCATCCCTCGTCGACAAGGATGTCCTCTCGACCCTCACGAGGTCCTCGTCCCTCTTACGTCCAGAAACTCGTCTTCTCTGACGACGAGGGAGCAGTGGTTCCTTCTCGTTCCGACTCGGAGGAGGACGAGGAAGCTCAACTCGACGACGACGAAGAGCCATCCACCTCTACCAGCAGAAGGAAATCCACATCAACCACCACCACCAGAGCTACCCGATCCTCTCCTACCAAGAAGAAGGTTCCTCCTGCTCCCAAAGGACGAGGGCGACCTCCCAAGGATCCCTCCGCTCCTCCTCGAAAGAAGAAGGTCGTCGTCGACTCAGACGAGGAGATGGAGGATCCTCAGGAGGAACAGGACGACGAGTCAGGAAGTGCTTTCGGATCCGACGACGCTGCCGCTGCTGCTGAGGAGGAAGGGGAGGTCGAAGAGGAGGACGACGAGGAGTCAGAGTACGAGGCAAGAGGAGGAGGAGTTCAAGCTCAGAAGAAGGGAGGAGGACCCTCTGGAGCTCGAGGAGGAAGCGACGACGACGAACTCAGCGATGTAGTCGGTTCCGAAGACGACGAATCCGATCCTCGTCCCCCTCGGAAAGGTCAAGGCGTCGGAGCCGGATCCAAGAAACTAGGAGGAAGCAATAGCAACCAGAAGAAACAGCGCCAACAGCCCAAGAAACGGATCTACCTTTCCTCGAAATGCCCCGATCCTCCTCAAATCGTCAATATCACCACCACTTCTCTACCCATCCTCCCCGTTCCTCCCAACGCAACCTCCAGGAAGAAGAAGAGCGGAATGTCAGCTGCGGTCGCTTCCAAATCGACGCTCGTTACGGCCCTCAACTCGGAAGCTCTCCCTCCTCTGTTCCCTCACTTCACGTCCTGCTTGCTGGAGCGACCAGCGTTTGGGAAGGCGAGTGTTGTAGGAGAGTTGAAGCTGCTGGGTGGAGAGAGGATGGATGGAGGGACGGAGATGAGTGAGGGTGGACTGGCGGAGAGGGTCAGGGTGTTGCACGAGCTTGCGCCGGGGATGGTTGGATGGGAGGCTTGGAGTGGTGGAATTGGGGAGGGAGGAGAGGGTTGGAGACCAAGGGATACGCTGGCGAAGGACGTGGAGGAGGATGGGAGGGTGCTCTGGGAAGGAGTGGGTCCTCCGGAACCGGTCAAGTTGTTGAGTTGGGAGTGAGTCTCGTCTTCATTTCGAAGTTGAAGTCGCGTCGAGACTGGGAGCTGACCTCGGTTCTGTTCTTCCTCCTTTACAGAGAGGCTGCTCCGTACCTACCCGTCCACTACACCTCTCCAGAAAAGGACGTCTTCACTGGTCTCACCGACGGAGAGGAGGACGGAGAGGTCTCTCAGTCGAAGCAATCGATTCCCGTCTACACTGCCGTTTCCCTTCGTTCGTCCCTCTTTCGTCCTTCTATTTCCATGATCGAGCCCCGAACTGACTACATCTAACCTTCGGTTCATATCTTAGGCTCCCTCGACATCCCCAAACCTGGAATGCTCATCAACGCTGGCGGACCCGTTCGAGATGTCGCTTGGTGCCCGATGACGGAAGCAGAGTCTTCGAGTTCGTCTTCTCGCTCTTTTCTGCTTGTGGATATCTCGTTCTGACCCTCTCTCCCCTACTTTCTCTTCCGTTTGATCGAAATAGAACGAAACTTCACCCTCTACCTCGCCATCTCAGCTCACACCTCCCTCTCCTCTCCTCTCCCCATCGGTCACGCCAAACCCTCCTCCACTCCCGGATCCATCCAAATCTGGTCCATCGCCCCAACCAAACTCCACCCTCGCTCCCGTTTATCCTCCTCCAAATCATCCAAAGCCAAAGGGAAAGGCAAAGCTCGAGCCACCGACGTCGACATGGACGAGGACGAGAAGACCAACAACCCCGATTCAGATCAGGAGGAGGAGCTGCCTCAGTGGAAGCGTTCGAGGAAGAGAGACTACGGATACGAGTCCGATGCGACGAAGCAGAAGTTCAAGGAGAAGCAGAAGGAACGGAGGGAAGAGAAGCAGAGGGTAAAGAAGAAGTTGAAGGAGAAGCTCAAGGAGGAAGGGTTGGAGGACGAGGAGGATTGGGAGAGCAGGATGAAGTTGGAGATGGTGATCTGCGTGGAGGGAGGGATGAGTTGGGAGTTGAAATGGTGTCCTGTTGGAGGAGCTGATCCGGTGAGTACCGTGAGGGACGAAGGACGCGGGAAGGGAAGAAGAAGAAGACTGATGAGTTTGGGCGCGTCTTTCGTTTTCTGGGTTGCAGCTCGACGAAGAAACTCACGAGAATCGCGTTCCAAGGATTGGGATTCTCGCCGGAACGTTTGAGGATGGATCGGTTCAAGTCTTTGCTGTTCCTGATCCTCAGATGCTGAGGTGGCAGAGAGCGATCGGGGAGGAGGAGGGTCCTTTGTTCGGCGAGTTCTTTCGTCGCCGTTCCCTCGTTCCCTTCTCAGCCTCTCGTTGACCGTCTTCTCTTTTTGCTGGATTATTTCAATCAGTGTCGATGAAACCTCTGGCGACGATGGACCTCGATGACGGAATGCTTTGGACGTTCGATTGGGGAAGCGGGAGGATGTTGGCGACTGGGTCGACTGCTGGTAGGTCTCTTTCCATCTTCTTGCTTAGCCGCTTCGAGGGGGTCCCGTGCTTACTCTGCTTTCTGCTCGTCTTCGTGCTTTCCAGGAGTCATCGCCGTCTGGGACGTTCGAGAAGCCGTCGAGAAAAGCGACCGACGTCGTTCGTTCCCCTTCCCTTCTCTCCCTTTTTTATCCTCCGAGCCTCGATCAAACTGACGTCTTACTGTCTTCCCACTCTCTCATCTTTAGCTCTTCCGATCCATCACATCAGCGATCACACTGGTCCCGTTCGAAGCCTGAGCTACCTTCGACACCCTCAAGCCGACGCTCATGGAAACGTTCACCTCGACTGGGAGCAATCGCTCATCGTGTCCGTCTCCTCGAACGGAAAGATCCTCCTCACGGATCTGAGAGATGCAGCTGGGAGTGCTGGTGGTGGCGGATCGAGTTGCGTGTTGACCATTTCGAGAGGTGGGTTCGAGTTTCGTCTTCGTCGGCAGTTTTGGTGAAAGGAGAAGGGGATGAGGCCTCCGTCGAGAAGTTCGAGGCAAGAGCTGATCTTCGATTGTGTTTTCGCTCGTTTCCTCAGGTGTGGGACTCGCTTCGACAGCAGCAGCGGTCACGGACGGGTCGCTTTACTTCGGAGAGGTCGATTCGGACGCGACGAAGATGAGGATCCGAGCTAGCAACATCGTCACACAGGCCAAGATTGCATCGCATTCCGGTCAGGTCTGGGTGAGTTCATCTATTCAGCTCTACTCAGCGACTGAAGCTGACCTCGTTCGCCTTCTCGTTTCGTTCCACTCCTCCTCTTCGTCTCACAGGATCTCTCGCACTCGGACTTCCATCCTACGCTAGCTTCAGCCTCGGCAGACGGTTCTTTGACTGCTACCGGAACGATGCGAGGAACGACGAAGAGGAAGAGTCACTGGGTGAGTTGGGGTTCATTCTTACTTCGAGACGCGTCTCCTTCCTTCGACGAGACTCTTTCGCTGACCGTCTATTCGATTATCCCTCCCTCGTCATCAGATCCATCTCATGGAACAGATCTACAAGGTCGATTACAACGAGGAGACCCAGGAGGTTCGACTCATCGACAACATCTTGCCTCAGGTTCGTCTTCCCTCTCTCGACTCTCCCTGTCTCGTTCCGATCTCCTTCTTCTTCGACTGACTCGCACCTCCCTCCCAACCTATCTTTATTATCAACAGAACGTCACTTCCAACGGTTCCGTAGCCAACATCCTCCCCAAGAAGATCGGTCTCACCTCCAAAGCCGACCTCGTCAACGCCGTTCGTCCTACCCACCCTTCCTGGTCGCCCGAGGTTGCCGTCCTCTGCACCGAATGGAACAGCTCCTGTGGACTTGGAAGAGCTGGGATGCTAGCTAGTGGAATGGCCTGTGGATTTGCTAGGGTCGATATGCTCGAAGGGAGGTGGAGAGGAGGGAAGCTGCCGCCTGCAGCTCTGAAGGATCTGAGGTTGGGCTTGAAGGATTGAGAGGGTCCGTAGAGCTGAGGAGATCGTGGTTGCAGTGTGTGGTTTAGGCCTTATCTTCTGGGGTTTAGTTTGCCTTCGCGTTTGGTTCGATTGACGATTTTTGAACGAGCTTCCTGGAGGTGTTTGAGGGAGAGAGAGGGACGTCGAGGACTCGTCGCGTCAAAGCCTCGTAATCGAAAAGAGCAAAGAGGCGTTGGGCCTTTCAAACAGGCCCAAAATATTTGCGCCTCAACGAAGTGGGCTACATCTATGGGTCGAACCCCACTTGTAGAAAACGTGAGGAGCGAGAGGAAGGAAGGGGGGAGGGAAGAAAA
>NW_027481279.1:1219516-1228468 GCF_051309035.1 Mrakia frigida
AAGCCTTCGATATCAGTAGATGATGGGAGGTATCCCCTCCAGCGAAAAATGAGCGACTTTCCGACGCGTCGTCAAGCTCGGGCTTTATGCGGTTCGAAGGAGACGAGGCTGAAGCTTTGATTGACTAGATAAGTCGTTGAAAGGCTTGCACATCACACGCTCTCTCTCTGTGAGGAAGCTACTGTCCCTCCCCTTCGGTCGTCCCCGTCGTGGGCTGAAGGTCGTCTTTTTTCCTGGACGATTTCCCATCAGCGAGATCGCTGGAAGCAGAGAGAGAAGAGCTTTCAGGGACGAGGAGATTTCGGATGGATCAAAAGGTCGACCTGTGTGAGATGTGAAGATTTGAGACCGCTCTGATTCGACCCTTCTCGATTGTTGGCCCCTCCTCTTGCTCTCCCTCCCTCCCCACACCCACCTCCCCTCCCTCGTTCCCCTCCTTCGTTCTTTCTCTCGATGCTTCGTTCTTCAGCATCCGTACATCCAAGACATCTCAACCGTGAGCTTCTCTACTTCACTCCTGTCTTCTTCGATCTATCCGTTGCTGATTCGATCCTCTTTGTTCTTCGCAGGTGTTTGCTCCTCCTTCCCTCCTTCCTCCTCCTCTTCTTCTCCATCTCTGTCTTTCGTCGGTCGTCGGTCTCTCGCTACAGCTTCTGAGCCGGATGCTCCTCCCGTTCGACACTATGGAGGTCTCAAAGATCAGGACAGAATCTTTACAAACGTGTACAACAAGCACGATTGGGGGATCAAGGGAGCGATGGTGAGTCTATGAAGAAGTGCGGAGAGAGACCAGACGAGTCGATGGATGGATGCAACAGAGAACGGAGAGGGAAATCCTTCTCTCGGGAGGTTGCTCTACATCAGCCATCGAGAAGGTTTTCAAGAGAAGCCTCCGCTCTCACGGAGAAGGAACAAACGAGCGAGATCGAGAGCTGACCTCCGCGCCCTTCCCTTGGAACAAGGCTCGAGGAGACTGGCACAAGACGAAGGAGATTCTTCTCAAAGGAGATACCTGGCTCATCGACACCATCAAGAAGTCTGGACTCAGAGGAAGAGGAGGAGCAGGTTTCCCTTCAGGTCTCAAGTGGTCCTTCATGAACAAACCAAACTGGCAGGCCGACAAGAGGTTCGTTGCGACGAGGAGGAAGAAGACCGGAGAGCGAGCTGGTATCGATGGAAGCTGATTCGTTTCCGTCTTTCTTCGTTTGGGAACAGACCTCGATATCTCGTCGTCAACGCCGACGAGGGAGAACCTGGGACCTGCAAGGATAGGGAGATCATGCGAGGGGATCCTCACAAGCTCATCGGTTCGTTCCACTCCCTTTCTCTCGTCCTTTTCACTCTTCCCTTCGTGAGATCGAACTCGAGCTCACTTCCTTACCTAATTTATTGTCGTTCCTTTGGTCAGAGGGATGTCTCGTTGCCGGACGAGCGATGAACGCGACTGCTGGTTTGTCCATCTCTCCTCGTCTTCTTCTCCTCTTTCTCCTTCCCTCCCGATCGACTGACCCACATTCGCTCTCGCTTGAACACAGCCTACATCTACATCCGAGGAGAGTTCTATCAAGAAGGGACTCACGTTCAGGAAGCGATCAACCAAGCTTACGCTGCTGGCTTCCTCGGAAAGGACTGTTGCGGATCTGGTTCGTTTCCCTTCTCCTCTCCTCGCCTTCTTCGACTGCGAGTCGTCGAAACGAAGGTTTACCTGACTGATTGCTGGTTTGGTTCCACGTCTACAGGATACGACTTCGACGTCTACCTTCATCGAGGAGCTGGAGCTTACATCTGTGGAGAGGAGACGGCGCTAATCGAGTCCATCGAGGGAAAGCAAGGGAAACCTAGACTGAAGCCTCCTTTCCCTGCCGACGGTGAGTCTTCCCCGACCCTTGGGCGTCGTCGTCGAGATATGCAGCTGTAGAGCGCTTCCTCTCGACTCGAACGAGGCTGACAACCTTCACGCGTCTTCCTTTCCTCGCAGTCGGTCTGTTCGGATGCCCTTCGACCGTCAGCAACGTCGAGACTGTCGCTGTAGCTCCTACTATCGCTCGACGAGGAGGAGAATGGTTCGCTGGATTCGGGAGGGAGAGGAACCAGGGGACGAAGCTGTTCTGCATTTCGGGTCACGTCAAGTGAATTCGACAACGTCTCAACTTCGAACCCCGACTCCTTCTTCGTCTGACTCCTTCTTCTTCTTCTTCTTGCGTTCCTTCCTTTTCACAGCAACCCTTGTGTTGTCGAGGAGGAGATGGTACGTCCGCAATCTCTGAACGAGCGAACGCGAGAGAGAGAGAGACATTCGAGCCCCGCTGACTTCGTCTCTTGCTTTCGTTTTGGCCCCTTCCTTCGTTTCGACAGTCCATCCCTCTTCAAGAGCTCATCGAGAAGCACTGCGGTGGAGTCCGAGGTGGATGGGGCAATCTGAAAGGGTAAGCCCGACTCCTTCTCTCTTTCCGCACCCTCTTATTCGCCTCCGTCGGTACTGACTCGTTTCGTTTCGTTTCGTTTCGCAGAATCATCCCTGGAGGATCTTCAGTACCGATCTTGCCTCCCGGAGATTGCGAGAAGGCTCTGTGAGTGTTCATCCTCTGTTACCGAGTCGGAAACCAGCCAGAGGGCCGAAACTGATCCGACGCGTTTCCGTTTTCCAACAGGATGGACTTCGATTCTCTCAAGGACTTTGGATCGGGTCTTGGAACAGGAGCAGTGATTGTGATGGATCAGTCGACGGATGTGGTCAACATGATTGCTAGGTTTGCAAAGGTGCGTTCAAGTCTCTCGAGTGAAGGAGGAGATCGATGGCTGACCCTTCTTTGCCCTTGGCCGCTGTAGTTCTACAAGCATGAGTGAGTTCCGTTCCTAGTACACCTCGTGTACACTTTCTGATTTCTCACTTCTTCGTCCCTTCAGGTCGTGCGGACAGTGTACTCCTTGTCGAGAAGGGTGAGTTCGATTCCCGTCGCAGCGCCCCTGAGTTTCCTCGAATTGACGTTCCCTCTCTTTGCTACAGGACGACCTGGATGTCGAACATGATGAACCGGTGCGCATCCGGCTTCCTCTCTTTCCTCGGATCCCTCTCACTGACATTGATTCTCGTTGTTGTGATCCAGATTCGTCGAAGGTCGAGGATCCGAGCGGGAGATCGACATGCTCCTCGAGCTCACCAAGCAGGTCGAAGGACACACCATCTGTGCCTTGGGAGACGCTGCTGCCTGGCCAATCCAGGGTTTGATGAAGCACTTCAGACCGGAGGTTGAGCAGAGGATTGCGGACTACAGAGCGAAGAATGGTGAGCTTCGACGCGTCTCTTTGTTCTTCTTTCCCTCTTCTCGACAACGCTTTGGCTCTGGTTTGCCCGAGTTGAAGATTTCTTACTGACGAAAAGTTGACGTTCCGCTTTCCTTTTTTTTCTCCTTTCTGCAGGAAACGTCCTCTTCGGCGGTCAACTCGCTTCGGGACTCGATCCTCATCGTGCGATCCCAGCGAACCTCGGACGGTACAAGATCGAGGCTCCTGTCGGTGGATCGTCGAGCTCGTCCTCCCCATAGTCTGACATCTTGCCTGTCTCTTTTGTTGCTCTCGACTTCACCTCCACGTTCTTTCTCGACGCGTTTTCGTTTCTTCCTCTTGCTTTCTACCCTTTTTACGACCTTCAACGCCCCGTTTCTTACTTTGATATTTCTCTTATCTCCTTTCTGCCTTCTGCTTCCTGAAGACCGAACAGGATTGCAAGAGAGGGATGGAAAGGAACGAAAAGAGAACGCGTCGCGACCTGATCATCTCTTCTGACTTCCCCCTATCTCCTGATCCCCTCTCGCTCTCATCCTCGTACAATAATTGCTCAGAGGCCTTCTCGCTCTTCTGCTGTAAACCTTCAGTTCGTAAACAGAAGCAGAAGGTCTAATTCTGCTCTCTATATTCAGAAAATAAACGGGACCATGACGCTGTCGCCCCCTCTCACGAGCTCACCCGAGCCCTTCGTTTCTTCCTTCTTCCTCCCCCAAACCACCACCATTCCATCGCCCACCCACCCACCCACTCGAATCACCACCCAACCATCAGCCCAACTCATCGTTCTTCCGCCCAATCAACCATCGACCCAGAACATGCCTGCAACAACCGCTCAAGCCGAAGGAGGATCCTTTGAACACACGGACTTCGATGGATCGACTCCTCCACTCCCTTCCTCCCTCGACAAGGAGGTCGTTGGTCAACTTCTCGTTTCCCTCGATCCAAAGAGCTCCAAAGCAGTCAAGGAGCTGGATCTGGAGGGAGTGTTGGAGTTCCAGAGAGCGTGAGTGGAACAGCGAGCTGAGCGAGGAGAGGGAGATGGAGTTGAGAGGCTTTGAGCTGACGATTCTTCTTTCTTCCTTCTCGATTCTCCTCGATGGATGATACAGAGCCAACTACCTCGCATGTGCTCAGATCTTCTTGAGGGACAACACTTTGGTCGAGGAGAAGCTCACTCACGAGCATGTAAAGAGGAGGCTGCTCGGTGAGTTCGAGCTCGAGCTTGGTCGACTCGACGCCTCCGTCCCATCTCTTCCTCTTTCTAGAGTCTGGAAGTGACGAACTGACCATATCTCTACCTCTATGCCCCTTCCATGGCTTCTTAGGTCACTGGGGAACCTGCCCTGGTTCGTCGCTCTGCGTTCCTTTCATTCTCCTTTCTCGTCCGAACACTGTGGTTGACCTTTGCTCCTCCCCGTCTTCTTCCTTCTTCGCTTCTCTTCGCTCCCCTAGGACTCAACTTCGTCTACGCTCACACGAACGTGCTCATCAACAACTCTCCCGAATCAGAGCGAGTCTCTCTTGCTCTCTCCTGCCCTTGTTCCTTCACTTTCTCTTCTCGACGCGTCGCTGATCTCGTCTCTTCACCTTCCCTCCCTCTCTCCTTCCCAGCTTCATCTTCGTCACCGGTCCTGGTCACGGAGCTCCCGCCGTTCTGGCTACTCTCTACCTCGAAGGAGCCATCTCAAAGTTCTACCCTCAGTACGGACGAAACAAAGAGGGCCTTCAAAAGTTCATCAAGGCTTTCTCGTTCCCCGGAGGATTCCCTTCGCACGTCAACGCTGAGACTCCTGGAGCGATTCACGAGGGAGGAGAGCTTGGGTATGCTTTGGCTGTTGCTTACGGATCTGTGAGTTTCGTTCGAGTCTGAGGTCGAGTTAGGCTGCGACGCGTCCTTTCGTTTCCGTTCATCATCGGAACCTTTGCGTCTTAGAGCATGAAGCTGACACAGATCTCAACGAATCTTTAGGTCATGGACAAGCCCAACAGGATCGCTGTTGCTGTTATCGGAGACGGAGAGAGCGAAACTGGACCTACTGCGTGAGCTCTTTCTCTTCCTTCCTTTCCTCCCTTCTCCCGATCTACCGATCCCAGTCTGCTCACATTTTTCTGGCTCTCTCTGTTTACAGTGCTGCCTGGTACGTTTGCCTCAGCTTCTGCGTTGTGAAACTGAGCTCGAGCTGATCGAACGGCCGTCTTCTCCACGTTTCCTCCGACCTCTTGTCCCCCTCCTCTATTCTCTCATCAGGCATGCCCACAAATTCATTGACCCTACGGAGTCTGGAGCTGTTCTTCCCGTTCTCGCCATCAACGGCTTCAAGATCTCTGGTAAGCTTCGTTTCCGGAAGAACACGACGCGTCCTCTCTTCGCTGACCTTTCTACCCCCTTTCTCGATCTCAGAACGTACCATTCCTGGAACGATGGACGATCTAGAGCTCGCTGCTCTCTTCACCGGCTACGGATACCAACCTCGAATCGTCGAGTACGGAGCGAACCTGCCCTCGGACGCGTCCGAACTCGAGCTCGAAACCTCGGTCAACGAGGATATGGCAGCATCGATGGATTGGGCTTACGGAGAGATTAGGAAGATTCAAGGTGCTGCTAGAAACGGAAATGCTGTGTGAGTACCGAACGAGGGAGAGAGAACGACGACGAAGTGCTGACTTTCGTTTCGCTTCTGTTCAATCAGCACCAAACCTCGACCTCCCATCATCCTGCTTCGAACTCCTAAGGGATGGACTGGACCTGCCAAGCTCGGAGATCTTCAGATGGTCGGAACGTGGAGAGCTCATCAAGGTTCGTCGAACAGGTCGAGTCGAGTCGCGTCTGTTAAATTATGCCTTTCACTGACTCTCCCCCTCCTCCTGCTTCCTCCCTTCTCCAGTTCCCCTTCCCGGAGCCGCCAAGTCGGACGACGAACTCGCCTCTCTCGAGAAGTGGCTCACGTCCTACAAACCCGAGGATCTCTTCGACTCGTCGAAGAACGACAAACATCGAGTCGGAGCGTCTAGTCTTCCTGAGGACGTGATCAACGAGAAGGCCCTCAGGATCGTCCCTGCTGATCAGGATCGAAGGATGGGATTTTCTAAGGTCGGTCTCCTCTGCATCCTGCCCTCTTCTTCGTCGGCAACGCGCCGTCGGATCTGACTCGATCTCGTTCCTTCGCAGTCAATCTACGAGGGAATCGAGCGTCTCGACCTTCCTGACTGGAAGAAGTTCTCGTACGAGGAGGGATCCGACGTTTCTCCTATGAAGGCGATCGGGAAGTACCTCGAAGCTGGTGAGTCGATTTACTTTCCTCTGACCATCAGAGATGTCGTGGGCTCGGTCGACGCTGACCTCCTCGCTTTTCCTTCTTCCTCCTTCAGTCATCGAAAGGAACCCCAAGAGCTTCCGAATCTTCTCTCCCGACGAGCTGGCATCCAACAAGCTCGACTCCGTCTTCTCCAAGACTCACCGAAACTTCCAGTGGGATCCCGAAACTGTGAGCTTCCTTGCGTGCCCTGTCCAAGAGCTTCGTTCGACCAGACTGACGCTTCCCTTCTTCTCTCGTTCTTTTCCAGGCTCACAACGGAGGAAGAGTTATCGAGATGCTGTCCGAGCACACCCTTCAAGGATTCTTGCAAGGATACACGCTCACTGGACGAACTGGTCTCTTCCCGAGCTACGAGTCGTTCTTAGGGATCGTCACCACGATGATCGAACAGTACGCGAAGGTAAGTCGAAGACAGAAGCCGTCGAGACTCGCAGCGTCGTCCTGACCTTCTTGCTCTCATTTGATAACCTTCAGTTCGTCAAAACCGGAACCGAGACCAAGTGGAGAGGGTGAGTGGACGGTCGTTCACTGGCGACCCTTTCGACGGAGGATCTGACGCGTCTCATCGCTTTACCCTCGAACAGAAACTGTCCTTCTCTCAACTATATCGAAACTTCTACTCTTTGGCGACAAGAGCACAACGGTTTCTCTCATCAGGTACGTTCGCCTCGAGCCACTTCGAACGACGCGCCTCAGATCGACTCACAACTCCCCTTCCCTCTCTTCAGAATCCTGGTCTCATCGGATCTCTTCTCGCTCTCCCTGCTCATCAAACTCGAGTCTACCTTCCCGCCGACGCCAACTCCTTCGTTTCCACCATCGCTCACTGTTTGAGATCCACGTGAGTCGTGACCGTTTTTTTTTCTTCCGACCTCTGCTTCCACTGACTCGTCTCTTCCTTCTTCCTTCTCTCAGCAACTACGTCAACTTGATCGTCGGAGCCAAGAACCCTTCGAACGCCTGGCTCTCTCCTGAGGAGGCTGACGCTCACTGCATCGCTGGAGCGTCCGTCTGGCCAAAGTTCTCGACGGACGGAGGAGCCAACCCCGACGTCGTCTGTGAGTCGAGTATCTCTTCGTATCTTTCAACGTAGAGCCAGATCTGACGATTTTTTGCTGCTCTTCCCAGTGGTCGGATGTGGTGTCGAGGTTACGTTCGAGGCAATCGTGAGTTGACCTCGGTTGGGTCTCCGAGATAATCATCGCTCACCTCTTCTCTTCCTCTCCTCTCTTTCTCTTCCTTACAGTGCGCTTCTGCCCTTCTTAGGAAGGAAGGTGTTCGAGTTCGATTCGTCAACGTCACCGATCTCGTTCGTTCTCTCCTGTTGCTCTCAGCTCTCAGCCCTCGAGTACCAGACTGACGCGACGCGTCTCTCTTTCTTTCACAGATGATCCTCGGCGAGCCTGGGTCTCACCCTCACGCTCTCGACGGAGACGCCTTCAACTCTCTCTTCACCGCCGACAAGCCTGTTATCTTCAGTTTCCACGGATTCCCCAAGTACGTGTCGAGCTTCGACGAACGGAGTTTCGATCCGAGTCCTGACCTTTTTTGGCCCTCTTCGTTCACAGGGACGTCGCCTCCCTTCTCTTCGCTCGATCCACCCACATCGCCCGATCTCGAATCCGGATTCTCGGATACATCGAAGAGGGAACTACCACCACTCCCTACTCGATGCTTCGATTGGTGAGTCCCTTGTTCTCCAGCACTCCTGTTTCGACGCGTCTCGTTCTGACTCGAGTCTTCGTATTCCTTCCCACCCTTTCAGAACAAGGTCTCTCGATACGATGTTGCCGACATCGCCATTGGATTTGTCGCATCTCAGCAGCCCAACTCGGCTGTCGCTCCTAAGGCCGTCGTTCTTCAAGGGCAGTGGAAGCACAAGCTCGTCGAGCATGCGAAGGTTCGTCCATCCCTTCCTCCTTTCCCGATCCGAGATGCCTTCTACTTCTCTTTACTGACCCTCAACTGTTGTTCGGCTCTTCTTTCAGTACGTCGTCGAGTTCGGAGACGACCCTGCTTGGGTTGGAGAGATTCCCTCCGCCGAGTGAGCCTCGCCAGGACCTTCGGAGACGAACCGTTTTTCGATTTCTTTCTTCTTCTCTCTTCTTTCTACATTACTGTATCCCCCTAGACTTTTCTCGACTTTCATCTCGTAGCAGTAACGATCTCATCTCTCATCTCGTGCGTCTGTTTCAGTGGATCGGGATCGCAAAAAGCAGACAGAAGTTCGCTCTTTCAAACAGGCCCAAAAGATTTGCGCCTCAACGAAGTGGGCTACATCTATGGGTCGAACCCCACTTGTAGAAAACGTGAGGAGCGAGAGGAAGGAAGGGGGGAGGGAAGAAAA
>NW_027481279.1:1230808-1267839 GCF_051309035.1 Mrakia frigida
TGACTTCAAAAGCCTTTCACAGAGAAGATGAAACGTAGCAAAGAGGAAGCCTTCGATATCAGTAGATGATGGGAGGTATCCCCTCCAGCGAAAAAAAAGGGCGACTTTCCGACGCGTCGTCGAGCTCGGCCTCGACGGGTCTCGATGCTTTCGCTTTCACGACGTCCAAGCTTCGGCTAACTTCCTATGCTCGAGATGCTTTTCTGGCTCGGGGGATCTGTCCGAGGGAAGAGGACGAGACGAAAGGACGGGAAAACAAGGACGAAGAAACGAGCTGTTTGTGATCTCTTCAAAGTCTTGACGACATGGTTGGAAGAGATCATCTTTTCGAGCTCTCAGTTGAGCCGGATTCCTCTCCCCATCAGAGCAAATACAATGAAGGGCAGGCGAAAACGTAAAGAAAGATGGATGCGTCGGAAGTCTGAGTAGCCTCAACCTCGAAAAAAAGGGAGGGACGTTCTGTGCGAGGGAGGGGTTTATATGTTTCCCGTTGATCGTGAATCTGAAGTCAGAACAAGATGAGAACGAGGCGACGAAGAGAGGAGCGGAGGAGCTGGTCAACTTGATGGAAGGAAAAAAGAGGAGCCGCCGGATTTTTGACGAGATGGGTTAGATTGTTGGTCTTGCTGAGCGAGAGAAGTAAGAGGTCGCGGAAGGTTAGCGAGATAATGGTGCTGTCTAAACGGTAGAATCTTGGGATGGAAGCGAGATGAGGCTAGAGGGTAGGTGTGAGGCTTTTCGTATTCGACGCGTCGCCCACCCCAGCCCCTCCTCCGTTCAACTCTCTCTTGCGTCTCTCGTCTTGAAGGCATCTCTAATCTACAGAAAGGGTCATCATAAATCGTCATCAGAAACCATATACCAGCTAGACTATGAAGATACACGCCCGTACCCGTAACTAGGAGAAAAAAGGAAAAACAAACGCTCGAGTCTTGACCTCTTCCTCCCTTCGGGCCCAAGAATCTCAAGCGTTCGAGCAAAGACGAGCGAGGTGGAGAGGGAGAGGGAGGGGTTGCTGGGGAGGAGGTTTACACGGTATCGTCCTGTCACGAGTTGAACGAAGGAGAGGAAGACGAAACGGGAGAGTCAGATTCGTGTTGTGGTTGAGGGCGCAGGGAAAGGAGAGATGCAGAGGTAAACGAACATCGTAGTGGAACATAGTATCTTTCGGCGATCTGTTGAGAGGGAGGGAAGAAGGAGACGGGGGCGAAGTCAGCGAGGGAAGAAGAGAGAACGCGGTGGAGAAGGGAGGAGAAGAGGGAGGTTGTAGGGAAAGTGGAGGAACGAGAATAAAAGCGAACGGACTTAGGAGCTCGTTTGACGTAAGAGTCGTTGTCCTTTGGCCTGACGGGTAAACAAGAAAGAAAGAGCAGGACGTCAGGTTTCGACGCGTCGAGAAGAAGGGCATGTCGAGAAGACGATTCGGAACCGAGATTGGCGAGGTGGAAAGGTTGGAAAGGAAACAGTCGCTGTCTTACGTACTTCTCCTTCTTCTGCTCAGTTCGAAAGATGAGAAACAAGGGAGGAGAAACGGAGGTCAGCTCGAGCTCGAGAGACGTCAACACGACGTGAAGGAGGGAGAAAAGACGAAGACATCGTCGGGAACAGTCCGAGGTCGATCGTAGTACATACCTTACAGCTCGCAATCATAGACTGAAGAGTGAGACAGACGGCTTGGACGTTCAGAACGGCTGGATCATCGGACGAGTCGGAGGGAGAGAGAGGGGAGAGCAGGTCAGGCCAGATTGACACGATTTCACCACACCACAAACTCACGAGACCATTCGTTTCCAAGGATCGAAGCGCAGATGTGACCGTTCGAGTAGCAGTGAGGGTGGACGGGAGCTCTGTCGACGACGAGAAACAAGAGGGGAGGGAGGAAATCAGCTCGACTGGATCTTGGCTTTTGGCTCTGAAAGACCTTCAAAGGGACGAGAGGACTGACTTGAACTGATCATCTACCACCCACACGACCTCAGGGCAGTCGATAGGGTAGCGAGGACCGAAGCTGCAGCGAGAGACGACGAAGGTGAGACGAGAGGAAGAAGGGAAGGGACGATTGTGTGAGCTTGATCGTTTCGAGGAGAGCAGCTTTTCGCAGGAGCGAGAGCCCGAGATAGAAGATAGACATATCAGAGAGAAGATATAGCATATACGTACGTGAATCTCAGAGCGAAGATCTCTCCCTGTTGAATCGACGGAGCAGAAGCAGGAAGGGAAGGGGAGGAGAAGAGAGAGGGTGAGCTCAACTCCTTTTCGTCGAGCTCAACATGAACGTACAGCGTAGACGCTCTCTCCCAAAACTTCGATGGTGAAGTACCACGTCATCAAGTCTTCAGCATGGAGAAGAGTGATTCCTGAGAAGGAAAAGTGAGCGAGGGAAGAGAGAGAGAGTCAGTGCTCGAGCGTCGAAAGAGGGAGGGAAGGAAGGGAAAGCTGAAAGACTGACCTGCTGGCGTTCCCTTGTCCTTGATGGTGAAGAGTTCCTTGGCGAGTCGTTTAGTAGCGATGCTGGACATGTTAGAGTGAGAAAATCTGCTTCCGAAAAGAGGTGAGGATGGTGGTTTGAGAGTCAAACTGTGCGAGGGTCGAAATGGGTCGAGCTCATCCCCACTCTCTCCTCCAACGTTCAACCCTGAGAGAGAGAGAGAGAGAGAGCGCGATCATGCTTCGAGGACCTTCCTCTCTCAAATCTACCACGCTCTCTTCCTCCTCTTTGCCTCCCACTGGACTCCCTTCCACTCCGTCTGAACCTCGGCATCTCGTCCGCAAGCTTCTCTTCCCTCATCTCGACCAGAGAGCGCCGATACCCGGAATCTGGAAGAGCACCGATAAGGATGTGGTAGAGTTGAACGATGAGTGAGTCAGGCCTTCTTTTTGTTTTTGCACTCGTTAGAAATCTGCTCTAATCCACTTCCATCTCGCAGGGTGTATCTGTTTATTGCTCTCGCGTTGAGAGCCTTCGTCGTGAGTCCCCCTCTCTCAGTGGCTCGAGCTCGTTGAAGCCCGTAGCAGCAGAGATGCTGGGGCGGAGGCAGATTTGAACGCGCTCTCGATACTCTCGAGGGCTGGAGTCCACGGGGAGGGAAGGGAAGAGGAAGGAGAGATGTTGAGCTCGAAGGAAGGAAGCTCGAGAGGAGCGTCGGGTCCGCCCGAGTCTCCCTTCAAGAGCGATCTCTGTCGAGGGAAGCATGGGAAGCTCATCGAAATGATGCTAGAGCGTACGAAATCACTCTGAAATCGACGAGACCTCTTCGTTGAAGAGATCAAGCTCATCGAACGAGAGGAGCGAGGAGGACTCAGAGGGTCGAAGCTCAAGGCAAGATCCTCTCACTCTTTCGAGAGCCTTTAAAAGCTTCTTCTTCGCTGCGAGAGCGTCTTAACGCTCCTCTGTCTTGTCGAATCGCGTCTATAAAGACGTTGACGCGTCGATCCATACTCGTTCCCTCGCTCATCACTCATCGCTCAGCCCTCTCCCTCGCTGATCACCTCCCCTCGTTCTCTTCCTTAGCAACCCTGGTACACCAAGATTACGCCCCGAGACAAAACTTTCCTCCCTCGAATCAACTCCATCCTAATTCACCTCCTGCAAACGCTCACACCTCGTGTGCTCCCACCCTCCTCGCGTCCCTCTCAACCTTCGCCTCTACTCCCTCTCCTCCTGCTCCATCTGCCCATCCTCCTGGTTCACCATGTAAAAAGCTACCATCTCGCAACTTGCTTACCTTTACCTCGTCCAGTTTCAACGGTAGCGACCTTCGAAGCTGTTCAACCTCACGTGGGCGTGCTGCCCAGAGGAGGGATCGATCCGCTGTATCTGGCTCAGGTGGTGGAAGGGTTGATGCGGTTGGCGTTGGAGGAGGAGGACTGGGAAAGTGAACTGGAGAGAGCCGTCGTGAGGGAGGTGGTCAGCAGGCTGGTGCTGGGAGGCGTGCTGAGCAAGGTCGGCGAGGGCTCGTTTTGGTGGGGGGTTGGGCTGAGTTTGTGCGGGATTAGAAAGGAGAGGGAAGGAGATGGGGAGGCTTTAATAGAGGAAAAGGAGAGACGGGTGAGTTCAGTTTCCTCTTTAGGATGTTCTCTTGGTCGTCGGACAGAGATAACGAGCGTCGTCGAACTGAACACGAAGGTCGAGCGACGCGTCTCGTTCGTCGACTGACTCGACCTCTTCTTCGTTCCTTCCAGCCATCATCCCCTCTCCCACCACGCTCACTCTCACCACTGATAGACCAACCTCGCTACCACCGTCTCTCACCCACACCCTTTCTCCTCTCTCTCCTCAACTTCCTCCAAACCCTCCTCACCCTCTCAATCCTCTTCCTCTCCCACCTCTCCAAACTTCGCCAACTCGTCCTCTCCTCCCCACCAGCACCGTACCCGAACGTTCTTGAACCCTGGATAGACCTGTTCGGAGAGCTGTTTCAGATTGAGGGCGGGGAGAGGGGACTGGGAGGGAAGATCGTTTGGTGGTGGGTGAGAGGAGCAGCAAGGGTTGTCGGTCGGGCGGGAGGGGATCGGTGAGTTGGCTTTCTCTCCTTGGTCGATGGGAGGTTGAGCTATCCGTGACAACCAGCTTCACTCAGGAAGGACGAGGGTTCTGTTCGTCGGCCGTCGAGCTTCAGACGCGTCCTGACCTTCTTCCTTCTTCCTTTCCTCAGCCTCATCCCTCACCTCGTCACCTCCGCTCTCACACCCAAAACAACAACGTACATCCTCCGAAAAATCCGAATCATCATGTTCCCCAAAGGATTCCCCGTCCCTTCGCCTCCCGACCCGTCTCTCGAAGAAGCGCTCGAGATGAGAGCGACGTTGGAGGACCTCTTGTTGATGAAGTTCCCTTGTGAGTCGGGTCAAAACACCCGGTCCATCCTCTTGTACGTTAGTCGGTCAGGGCTGACCCCCTTCGACTCGTTCATTTTGCGGATTAGCTCCTCTCAAACCGCTCCTCCTCGGCTCTTCCTCCTCCCAATCCCAAACCGTCTCCGGGATGTTGGATCCTTTCGCCGACGCTCAGATAAACGCTCATCTCCTGATCAACATTCTGGACGCTGTGGTTGGGACGATCCTGCCAGAGCTGTTAGTCGGAGGGGAAGTAGGAGGGGGATTGGGGTCGAAGGAGAGTGGGTGATTCGGGACGAGACGAGAGAAGGACGAAGGCGTTGGGATTGGGTTGGTTTAGATGACGAGACGAGACGCGATCGTCGGAACGGTCGTGGTGGATAGACTGGGGAAGGGGAAAAGAGGGAAGGGGGTGTCTGGAGGAGGGGAGGGAAGAGAGGACGGACGGTTTTTTTCATGGTGCTTTGTGGTTCTGACGACGATATTTAACGACTTGCTACGATACGAGGAGTCCTGCTCGAGCTAATAGAAGATGAAAGGCTCGTTTTGTTCTCTGCCTGGACGCCTCGCCTCGTCTTATGTGGCTCTGGCGATAACAACGCGTCGACGCGTCCCACTTTTTTCTCTTTCTGTCTCGCTCTTTTCCCGTCCATCAAAGTCGTAACAAGTCATCAAAGAAACAAACAAACACACCTACACCAACAACGAGCCAAAACCATGCAAAAAAAACGACTCTTCTTACTATCTACTCCCCGAACGAAAGCAGAACAACGACTGAACACTCAGCGCCCTCCCTTCTTTCCCTTCTTCGCCGACCCTTCTGCTCCTCCTCCACCTCCTCCTCCCTCCTCGGCAGCTTCCCTAGTCAGTAGGTCTTCCACGAGTTTCTTGAGCGGTTGTTCCTTCCTCTGCGGGTTCGACGAAGAAAGGAAGAACGAGACGAGGTCAGCATTCGGCTCGGGTTTCGATGCTTCTTCGAGCGTCGGACTCACCCTTTGTCCGTGTATGACCGTCTGGTAGACCCACTCGACGTCGACGATCCTGAGCTTATGACTGTTCGTTGCGAGGATCTTGGGAACCTTTTGGTGGTCGGGAAGCACGAAGATATCTGCCGAATCGAGGTCGATGTTGCTGAGATCGGTTTCGAGGATGACGGAGGCGGCGCCCATTGCGAGAGCGGTGAAGGTGACGAGTTCCTGTCGAAGGAGAAGCGGAGAGAGAGGCAGGGAGGGAGAAGAGGTCAGCTGTTGGTGAGAGAGAGGAGGTTGAGAGCGAGAAAAACGTCAAGACGAGACTCACTCGTTCGACGACGGTCTCGAGAAGACAGAGGATCCTCATTCCATCGAGGGGTCGTTCTCGATGGTCCGAGTAGCTGACGGGATTGTAGAGCGCCTCCGGATCCTTTCCCCAGGCGTCGAGGATGGCTTGAGTCAGGACGTCTTCTCGATCGTTGTAGTAGGATCTCGGTTTGGGAAGGAGCCAGCTCAGCCATCCGATGGTTTTCTGCTCGAACGAAGACAACGAAGGAACGATGGAAACGAAAGAGGAGGAAAAGATCGAGTCAGCAATGCGTCGAAGCGGATCGAAGAGAAAAGACGCGTCGAAAACAGAACTCACCTCGGTTCTCGCAATATCAATCCACTTCCTCGAGACACAAGGCACACCCAACGCCGTCGCCTTCATCATCTTCGGCTTCCTACTCGGTCCATCCGCCACGAGCAAGACGTTCCTCAACTCCTTCCCCAGCGCGTCGTTCCACCTCAACTCCTCCGCCTGGTACTCCTGATCCGGCATCTCAGCAGCAGACTTGATCCCACCCACCGACCAGAACGAATCGATCTCGTTTGCGACCGTTCCTCCGTTCGACAGGATCATCTTCCTGAGAGCCTCGGGGTTGTGGCAGTTGGTGAGAACGAAACCGATGCCCTGGAACGATCCTCGTCCGGTAGGGAAGGCGACTCCGGGGATGGATGTTCGAGCTCGACCTTTCCCTTTGTTGGCGGTAGACGAGGATGAAGCGACGCTCGGGTTAATGGAGGGTGGTCTCGTAGCGGCTCGAGTTGATCCTCGGACGGAAGGGTGAAGGAGAAGATCCGAGGCGACGACGGTTCGATCCGAAAACTGGTCCACGAAGGCCGACTGGACGAGGACGCGTTCGATGGGGACGTTCTTGAGCGTCTTTGGACCTCCCTTCTTGTACGCTCGAATGACGTCTCCCTTCTGGACAGGCTCTCCGTCTTCTTGATCCTGAGCGACGACGTAGTGAGTCTTCTCGTAGCTGAAGACGTCTCCGGCCTTGAAGATGCACTTCCTCAGAGCTGAGAGGACGGCTGTTCCGGTATCGTTGTCGTCGAAGTCGATGGCGTAGGTGTTGGACTTGGAAGTGAGGTTGGTGACGGTGGCAGGGTAGTAGCTCTTGGATTTTCCCCAGGGAGCGAGGACGCGGTCCGAGGAAGCGTTCGATGGGAGCTGGAGACGTCGAGAAGGTCCTGCTTCGGCGTTGGAGGGGAGAGAGGGAGCTGGAGATCCTCCGTTCGATTCCGAGATTGATCTTCGTCGTTTGTCTCGACCGTTGGAGGTGAGAGGAGGAAGAGGTGGTGGTGGAAGGCCTCGACTCTTCCCTTTGGATCCGTAGGGAGTCTTCTTGGTCGGAGATCGCTTGGGAGGAGGAGCGAGAGACTCGGGTTCTTCGTGTTCCTCCTCATCGTGTCCTCGTCTCATTTCCCCGTCGACCTCCATGGCGTCGTGAGCACTCGACCCGTGATCGTCCTCGTCCTCGTCCTCGTCGTCCGTTCGTACCTGCTCCGCCGACGAAGAAGCCTTCTTCTTCGACTTTGAGGGCCCTGCTTCCCAAGTCGAATCGTCGGCGTCCTCGATGGTTTCATCGTCCGAGTCCTGCGTTCCCTCGTCGACTGGAGCTTGAACTCGAGCGGGAGTTCGAGCGAGGTGATTCCTCGAGGTGGTGGCGGTGGTAGACTTCGAAGTGGGAGCTGGAGGGTTGGACGTTGCTGCTGATCGTCCTCGTTTCCCTCCTCGACCTCCTCGACTCGCTCCCCTCCCTCGGTCGCTCCCTCTCGTCGATCTGGCAGGAGTGTCCGCCTCTTCTTCTTCCTCCTCCTCGACGGCCTTCTGCTTCCCCTTCTTCTCCTTGATAGTCTTCGACCTCTTCCCTCCTCTCTCCTCGCCAGCACTTCCGTCAACTCGATCCTCTCTCTCCTCCCGCTCGACGTCCGACACGCGTCGCTTCGAAGGCACCTGCATCGCAAGAGGAAGGTTGCTCTCCGCCATGTCTTCCTCGTTGTCCTCCTCGACGTTGGTATCCAGATCCATTCCTCCTCCTCCCAAGTGGAGCGGTAGTTGCTGGCTTTCCTCGTCGAGCTGGGAGAGAGTGGTATCGACGACGAGGACGTCCTGACTTTGCGATTCGAAGAGGGAGGAAGGAGAGTCGTGCGGAGGAGCGGGAGGACCCATGTGCTTGAAGCGGATGCTGAGAGGAGCTTTGAGAGCAGGTTTCGAGGGTCCTGCGATGGCGTTGTCGGTTTGAAGAGCGGTCGACGGGAGCGGAGGAGGGAGGGAGTCGTGGGTGCGTTGAGAGATGTACTCAGCGGCGAGAGGATCCGAGCTTTGAGGAGAGGCCGTACGAGACGCAGTGGGCGAGGGTCTTCGTCGAGGAGGAGTAGGTGGTCGAGGTGCTTGATGAAGATTCGAGGAGGTAGGGATGTCGTGGTCGTCCATCACGTTCGAGAAGTCTTCGACCTCGTCCTCCTCTTCCTCCTCCTGCTCGTCCTCCTTAACCCTCTCTTCTCTCCCTTTCCCCTTCCTCGTCTCCTTCTCTCTCTGCTGCAACGACTTCTTCTCCTCGGCAGCAGCATACAGCGACTTCCCCTGCCTCTGGAACCAAGCCCTCTGCGCCCTCTCTCCCGAATCCTGCTCCTGATCCGAGTTCCCAAAGTCACTCTCCTGATCCTCCTCGTCCTCGACCTGAACGGGATCCAGCTCGTCGATCAACTCGTCCTCTTCCTCCTCAGTCTTCGGTGCATGAGGCGACGATCCGCTCGGGTTCGAAGCGGTGGCAGGGATGGTTGTCGTCGAGCCTGTCGAACCGAATCTATGGGAGGGAAGAGGAGGATCCGAAGCTGCTGCTGTTGGTTGGGTTTCAGGGATTTGGGAGGAGGATCGTGGAGCTGGAGATCGGGGAGGTCGGTGATGAGATGCTTGAGAGGTATTTCGAGAGAGGAGAGGGGCGGGAGCTTGTGGTGCCGGGACGGAAAGGCGCGTCGAGGAGGAGGAGGCTTGGGTCGGCGAGGGAGGAGCCTGAGAACCTAGGACGAGCGAGGGTTCCTTTCGAGAGATGGAGGGCGGTTGTCGTCGGACTGTTGCATCGGAGGAAGAAGATCCACGACCTTTGAGAGCGGATCCGGTGGAGGTTTCGTGTGCTGAGGAGAGGGGAGAGGAAGGTCGAGTCGCGGCGGCGAGAGGAGTTGATCTGGAAGGTCCTGCTTGACCCAACGATGAGGACGAGGGAGAGGAGGAGACTGGTGGTGTGGTTTGTTGAGGTGTTTCGGCGACGAGGATCTTGGAGGTGGTTCGAACGAGAGGAGTTCCTGTTGGGTTGGATCGTTCGTCCTCCGCTGGGTGCGACGACGACGGTAAGAAGCTGACCCTGCTCTTCTTCTTGGGTCTCTCCTCCTCCTCCTCCTTCTGCTCCTCTCCTTTCCTCCCACTCGAATCTCCCGTCCCTGACGAGTTGGCTTGGGTTGGCAGCTCGCTCGTGGACTTCTGCTGAGAGACGTCGATCGACCTCTCTTCGGCGGTGTCCATGGAAGAGTCCTCGTTGTCCGTGCTCTGGGTGCGAGGAGTTGATTGTGAATCGAGCTGGGTTGGTTGGAACTGACTCTCTTGACTCTCGACGTCGTGTTCGATGCTCCTATCGTATCTGAACGGTTGCGAGTCTGACATGGCGGAGACGTTTGAGACGAGTGACTGTTGGTCGGGTTCGAGGATTCCAGAGACGGAGGAGATGCCTGAGGATTTGGGGTTGGAGAGGGCAGGTTGGGTTTGAGATTGAGTGGATTGAGGAGAGGAGCTTTGAGGTCGAAGGGGTTGGGCTGGGAGGGTTGAGGAGGAGGACAGGAAGGAAGGAGGAGGAGGAGGGTCCAGCTGGGACGTTGGACCGAGAGCTTGAAACACTCCTGGATCTCGTTCGACTTCGAGTCTCGAGGATGGAAGAGCCATCAAACGAGAATAGACCGTAGACTCGTCGAACTGACTCTCGGGCGCGTAGATCTGGGAGCTGATGGGAAGGAAGGGGAGGGAGAAGAGGTCAGCTCGAGTGAAACGCTCAAGAACGAGAAGGAAGAAGGAAGATTTTACACTCACTCTTCCTGCTGAGTCTCAGGGGTTGAAGCAACGAGAACCTTCGACGACGAAGTTTCCGGGTTCATCGTTCAGAACTGACTGAAGAATAAGAAGGACGAGGGGAGGAAGGAGAGGAAGGGAAGGAAGGTCAGCTTTCGTCGCTCCTTGCCGCCTCCTCCAGCCTCCTCCCCTCCTGGTAGGGATCCTTCTTGAGACAAGGAAGAGGATCCTACTCGATGGATGTCTTCGCCAGTATTTTCAGAACCTTCGAAAGAAGAAGAAACGGTTGAGGGGGAGGGATGGGGGTGGAGGAGAGAAAGGGTCGAGCTCACGCCCTCGAGTTTCGAGGCGAGGCGAGAAACGCGTTCGTTCAACCTTGACGACGCGTTTAGACAGCCTGTCTCCACATCGTGTGAGTAGGCTAAACTCATAGACGATAGCACTTTGTAGCGCGTACTCGATGAGTCTCAAACACGGAGGGAAGGGGTGGTTGGGACGGAGGAACGGTGGTTCAGGTTCGAACCAGACGGAATGGTTTCTTGAGTCGGCTCTTGCATTTAATGACAGTTTCTTGGACATCGAGAGAGGCAGGGAAAGGAGCGAAAGAAGCGGAAGCGTGAACAGTGAGAGTAGATCGACGCGTCGCTCGGATCGCCTCTGGGTTCTCGACCCGACGACCTCCCTCCCTTCCTGCATCTCGAAGCACTCTTCAGTCACCAGGGTGTAAGCGAACCTTATCGATACGTTCAACGTGGTTGACGTTCGAAGTACTCCAACGGTGGAGAACTCGGTGTTGAGTACGCGTCGCTGTTTCTCCTCCTGCTGAAATTTCGATACGTGGGCAAGACAAGGTTATCGCACATTTCATCCGACCTCAACCCAAACATCACCCATCCCCTCCATCTCCTCGTCCCTCCGCTCCAGCTTCCTCTCCTCCTCCTCAGCTCGTTCCTCCCGCTTCTCACTCCTCTCCAGCCCTTCCACCCTAACCGACGCGACGGTGGCTCTGCTGATCGAAGGTCCGACGGTGGGTGGGTCGTGAGTGGAGGTGAGGAAGGTCTAGTGTTCTTCCGTTGATAGGTAAGATGGAGATGAAGAAGGGTATCAAGGGGAGAGGAAAGAAAGAGAACGAAATCGCTCAGCTCACCTCCGTCTTGACCCAAGTCCCCTTCTTCTGCGTCGTCCTCCCCACCTTCCAAACCCATCCCTCCTCCTCCTCGGAGAGAGGAAATGCTTGCTCCAGCACGATGAGGTCGGAAGTCGAGGAAGCAGGGGAGGAAGGAGCAGGAGCTGTCGAGTCGATGGAAGGACAGCGTTCGACGACGGCTTGGTCGAGCTTCATGGGTTCCAAAAACGAGGTCACTGAAGCCTGAGGGATAGGGAAGGGTTTCAAGTTCAGTTTTCACGCATCCGAGGAGCTTCTCAGAGGACAGACGAGGGCGAAAGGGAGAGAAGTGAAAGCGAGAGCTGGGAACTCACGGCGATCTCCTCTGAGCGCTCCTCCTCCTTGCTGGAAGAGAATGAATTCCCCATCTTGAGAGGTCGAAGAGGTACGAAGCTGCTGCGTTTACGTCCTGGCGTCTTGTTGGCGACGTTCGAAGGAAGGACGTGGTTAGAGGAGGTTAGAGGCGAGGGACAGCGAGGACTGTCGAAACTCATCCCGGCCGAGCTCCCTCTCCCTCTTCTTCTCTCTTCTTGCGTCCAACTCCATCTTTCTCAAACTTCAAAGTCTCCTCTTCTCGTTCACGATCTCCTTAGAATGGCTGGCTACGTTGGTGAGTATAATCAGGACCAGTTTCGCTTTCGAGGCTTGAGAAGTGAAGCCAAGAGAAGCTGATGAGCTCGCTCTTTTCCCTCCTCCTTCCCTCCGCCGAGCCCGAGTCCAACCAAGCTTCCGCCGCCGATAACAAGGAAAGAGATTCTCAAGGGAGGCGGTTCGGTGGGTGGAGGAGGAGAGAGGACGAGGAGGTGTCGGAGGAGCGGTGGAAGGCTGATTCGGAGAAGATGGCGATGAGTGCTGAGGAGGCGACGGAGAAGGTCAGTTTGGATACCTTCTTTGTTGTGACTGAGTCCAGGGAGGAGAGCTGATTTCGTCGTTCGTCGTTTCGGGAAAGAAGGTCAGGGACTTCGCGTCGCACCGACTGGAGGAGATGATAGCTGCCTTGACGGAACTGAAGAAGGTCGGTCTCCTTCATCAACCACCTCTTCGTCTATATCACCCCGACACTGAGCTTCTCAACCTTCTGTTTTCGCTCTCTCAGGACCTCAAGCCCTCGTCTCCTCCAACGTCGTCGTCGGCTCAACCGGACGAGACTCCAGCCTTCTTTGTCTAGCTCGTCGTCTTTCACTACTCTCCTCGGGAAGTAGCTCTCAAGATAGAATGACTTCTATGTCATTCGCGAGGGAGGGAGAAAGAAAGGACTGGGAATTGGGAAAGAAGACGACGCGTCGAAGGATCGTCGACTCTTGACTCGGGCGAAGAGCGTCCGATCAATTTCGGACAAGCTGAGAGATGTATCTGCCACTGCAGAGAAACAGAGAGAGAGGTAGTTGCCAGCTCGGACGCAAAACTTCACAGCTTGACGACCAGCTCTTCTTCTCGGTGACAGGCGAATCTGAGGCTGAGCTCGAGGTGATCCTAAACGTCCACATCGATCTTTCCCCCCTCTTTCGTCCATCTTCTTGAGCTCAAGATCGTTGAGATTCAAACCTACGTCTGCTCCGTATGCACAAGGAGTTCAGGTGAGTCGAGAGCGAGCAGGAGTAGGATGCGAAGGGAGAGAAGAGAAGGTCGGGGAGAGATGAAGGAGGAGATGGAAAGGAGATGCTGATCCTGTCTTTTCTTCGCTTTCTCGTACGCAGATCTTCGCCGTTTGTCGTTTTGATACCTCAGGGAGAATCTTCGATATTCTGCTGTAGAACCTGAGGTCGATTCCGTCTTCGTCTTAGTGAGCTCTTCGTCCTTCTTGCTAGAGAAAAGAAGGAGGTTGAAGCTTGAGCTCATCCTTTCCTTCGTTTTTTGCCTTCCTTGCTTTTGACCGCACTGCTACTCGCAGGACCTCAAGCTTCGTGGACGAAGTCATTATCAGTATCGGGAACATAATATAAAGAGCTTCGGTACGTCTCGCAGTTCTCTACAACTCTGGAGATCACCATCAACCTGTCAGAGTCTGAACTCATGTCTTTTCTCTTCCCTCCCCCTTCTTCCCCTTCGTTTCGTTTCAGACCGGTGACCGCCATCAGCGTCGACGAGCTCAACTTGTCAATCTCGTACCTTGCCCCCTCCTGCCACTTTATCTTTTCTTTCCATTCTGATTATTCTTCCCTTTTGTTCCCTGCCAGATCTCGTCAAGCCCTCGAGCCCTCCTCCGCTCTCCCTCGCTCTTTTTCGATCTCGACGCCTAGATTACACCTTCACAGCATCGTCAACACCTGGGATGGGAAGCTAGTAGATTAGGGGCAATCGTTGAGCCACTCTGCATGTTCTTGAACTACCTCAGCTCGGTGGTCGGAAGGGCGAGGAGGAGGAGAGTTTGAGTCGGAGGTCAGTTCGAGAATCGCCTTCTTTCCCTTTTGCCGGTACCTCTCGCTTCTCTTCCCCTTTAGAAACGTCGAGCTAACTACATGGTGTGCTCTCTTCTTATAGTTTGTCCTCATCGACACTCTACGCTCTAAGAGACCCGTCCAAGAGAGCCAGCTGGTCGCGTTTTCTTGCTCTCGATCAAGGCGCTGCTCTCTTTTATCTTACAGCGAACTTTGAGGGCGTTCTCCTCCGCAGATCTCTATCTCCTGGGTACGCAGTCGTTCCAGCTTCGTATCTACTCTTCTCGCTCTCAGCTGACCCTCTCTCTGTCCTCCCTCCTTCTTCCCTTCACCAGCTCGAGAACGCGACGTGTCGTCCTGCCTTCCTCCCTTCCTTCCATGGCAGAAGTAGATGCCGAACCAGCTTCACCATTTCGCTTCAAGGCTTCTTCGATATGTCAGTCTAGCCTCGTTGGGCTATCCCTCTCTCTACCTCTCCAAACAAACAAGAGCTGACCTTCGAACCCCCGTCGCTTTCCTCTCCGTTCCCTCCCCGTCTTCCTCCAGCCTCATCGCGACCGACTCCTTGGCTCTTCCCTAAATCCTCAGGAGGGATATGATCTAATTAAGCAGTCGCATCGATGGACCAGGCCTGGGAATCAGTACAGCGAGGTCGTCGAACGGCGAGGACGTCCTTCGACCTCGGACTGAACTCTTCGCTTCGTGGACATGGACTAGCCACAGGCTGTGAGTCTCTTCGTCACGAACGATCACTTGCTACTCCGATTAATCCCAAGGCCGAGCTGACTCTACTGTTCCACTGCTACTGCTTCGTTTTCAGCTGCTGTTCAACCGAATCGCCTCGCCTCCTAGACTCTGTCGAGGAACGAAGCAGTCCCTACAGCGATGCTCTCGTTAACTCTTCGCTGTTAGACCTTACTTCCTTTGTCCAGTGGAATCAGCAGACGAAGGAGAGGAGAACACGCATGCTCACCTTCCGTCCGTCCCTTCCTTTTCTCACCTCCTTCACCCAGCTTCGCCTCTCTCAACATGCCCAAACCCTCGACCGTTTACCAGTTTGGATTTGATATCCCGCATCCGACGTCGGAATAGCTACCCATGCTTTCGAGGTCGACGTTGACTACGAGGAACCCATCGCCTTCGAGGGAGACTCGGGGAGGCTGGAGGGAGGGAGCAGGCGGGATAGCTCGGGTTGAGCTTGTTGGGATGAGGAAGATCGAGAAGAGATTTGGAGTCTTGGGAAGAAAGATGTCATCGAATAGGTGAGCTCTAAAGACCGAAGCGAAGGCAGCGAAGGAAGGAGACGAAGCTGACCTCCCATTGACGGTTTCGGTTTAGCTCGACAGTTCTCGTTGTCGTCACTTTCGGTCTCTCGAGTGGACACTCGGCTAGAGAGGCTCTAAAACTTGCGAAGGGTGTCTAAGGAAGAGGAGGAAGCAAAGAAAGAGGAAGAGGGGAGGGAGGAGGGAGAGCGGATTGTTTGGTTGCTGCTTCCAGCTCGAGGAAGAGGATATCGTCGAGGCGCAGAGGTCAGACTATGCCTTCGAACAAACTCACAGACGAAAGGAATCCTGCGAAGCTGACCCTCGTCTTCCCCATTCGTTCTCACGCTCTTCAGCCTCCTCTTCTCGACGGACGCGTCCCGCTCGACACCCAACTTTCGTCTCCCCTACACATCTCCCTCAAGAATTCGTCGTAGATTTCCTCGACTGCAGAATATCACTCTCTTCGACCCTCACCTCTGGAACCCAACTTGCCCTTCGTCTGAGGTTTGTATCGCCTTTTCGACGGCCATGGAGTCGACTTCCGAAATTCAAGACCCTCTTCTTTCGACTTTGGTCTCACCTTTTTGCCTTCTCACCAACCACCACCATCCCCCCTTCCCTCCCCACCCCTTTTCCACACTTGTTCGATCTCTTCCTACAGGTCCTCACTCGAAGAAACAACTTTACACTATTTATCGGAAAGAACGAACTTCAAAACAAGCGCTTCGTCACCTACCCGCCTCCTCCTCCTCCTTCTTCTTCCTCTCTCCCTTCTCTCCCTCCTTCGGTTCAGAAACCCTCCTCACCTCTTCCCCTTTCAACCCTCTCATCACCTCCTCCTCCTCCGTCCTCCATCTACCCTCTCAACACCTCTCCCTCCTCCCCAGCGAGAACAACAACAACAACAAAGCGAAATGGAGGAAACGCCTCACGAACTCGGACCCTCCTTCTCTCTCTCTCTTCCTCTTCCTCCTCCTCCTCGTACTCCGCCTCCCTCTCAACTCGGCTCGACCTCCTCGGATCTCATTCCTTCTTTCACCATGGAACACATCCACTACCAATCCCAGCATCAACGACAGCAGAGACAACAACAACGCTCCACCTTCCTCTCTCGATCACCTTCGACCTCTCCCTCCTTATTGAACTCCTCCTCCTCCTTCTCTTCGATCTCGCGACCTCCTCCTCCTCGTCCTACCACCAGTCGAGGTCGATACTCTGATGTCCAACACCACAACTCGGAGCCTCCTTCTTCCGCTTCCTCGAGCTCAACGGACCACCCGCACTCAATCGACCCGTTCCCCGCCAACGCCAACGGTCGCTCTCTTCCCTTATCTGCCCTTCGAGGTTCGACTTCCGTCCTTGAGGTCGAGAGAGATGCACGAGAGGATCGGGATCAGTCGGAGGGACCTTCGGAAGGAGGAGAGGAGGAGGAGGAGGAGGAAAGGAAGGAGGAGGAGAGGGAGATCGCTCGAGAGTTCCTTTGGAGTTACGTCGACCGAAGTGAGTCGATATCCCTTGCGATCTTTTGCGTCCCCTTCCGTTCGAGACCTCGTGCTAATCTTTTCCTCTTTGATCTCTCTGGAACAGGTCCGGAAGGCAACGAAGAGGTGGACGAGGAGAGATACCGAGATCTCATCGGCAGGATTCGAGAACTCGGTCTTCTGAAAACCCTACAACTCGACCCAGACCTAATGAATGAGTACGACGAACGAGTGGTCGAATGGTTTGCTCTTGGGGTGAGTTGCTCAGTTTCTCTCGATCTCCCTTCGTGCACGATTCGCCTCTCTCCGCGTTCCCCTTCGTTCTCGTGACGACTGAAGCTCACTATCCCTTCTTGACTCTATAGGAATACATCCGGATATTCGACCCTTCCTTCCTCCGGCGTTCCCTCCCATCCACGCATCCCCTGCTCCTGGGCTCTCTCCCTGCCAACTTTCGACAACCTCCCCAACCTGTTCCTTCTCCTAAACCCACGGACAACGAGGAGGAGTTCTTCCGTCGGGACGTCTCTGATCTCGCGAGGTTTAGGGCTCCGACGCCAGACGTAGTCGATGCTTGGGAGGGAAGTTCGAGGAGTGAGAGAATGGACGAGACGCCCCAGGAGTCAAGGAGGAGGGAGGAGGTCAACGGAGATGAGCAGTCGTCGAAGAGTGAACCGACGGAGAGCAGGGAGGATGTCTCGATGGGAGACGCAGAGTATGCTTCGAGAGGCGAAGTTATCGAGTAAGTTCAACCCACTTTCCCTCTCGCTCTCCCGATCTTGACGTTAAGAGTCCGAACGGTGTCGCGTCTCGACGAGGAACTGACCTGGCCCTTCTTTTCTTCTGCAGATCTCGGGAGCAAGACGGCAATCAGCTTCAGATGGACTCCATGCTACCTTCTACCAACGAGTGAGTGGCTTTCGTCTCTCTTCGTCCTTCCCTTCTTCGTCGTTTCGGTTCGAAGACGTCTCAGGACTGACGAAGTCTTCCTTCTCTTCTCTCTCACCTGCCACCTGCCCCTTTTAGCTCCTTTCACGACAACTCGCCCTCGTCTCCAACTTCTACAACGGGTCTCGCTCCCTTCATCGTCTTCGGAAAAGTCCTCGAGACTCAGGTGACTCCTTCGTTTCGTCTTCTCGCCGCGTCGTGCCCTTTTCTCGATGGTGCTGAACTCTTTCTCTCTCCCTCTTTTCTTCTTCCCTTCCTCCAGCTCGGCAGAATCGAGAACGTCTGCCGTCTCAAGGGCCTGGAGACGTTCAAGTCTGCTTTCGCCGCCATCGAACTGGGTTGTCAGAACTATCACGCAGAGTGCGTTTCCGCTCCTTCCCTCTTTCCTCTCGCGCTCGAAGGGAAGCTGATCGAGTCTGTATGCTTGCATCAACAGGTACATAATTACCCGGAAACAGCAGTGGGCCATGATTCATCAACTTCAGGGAGAACTTGAGTGAGCTTCCCAGATCTTTGTCTCCTCGTTCGTGCGACGCGAGCTCATTCCTGTTTTTCTTTCGCTACAGAACCGCCAGGGCTGAGAACTTCGACTTTCGTCGCATGGAGCCGAAGCTAGAGGCCTCGACGGATGAACCTCGAGGAGCTCAGAGGATGGAGCACAAGGAGATGATGGCTCTCAAGGACGAGAACAGAGAGCTGCATAAGAAGCTCGAAGAACGTACGTACTGCCTTGAAACCTCGGTCTGACTGGACTTGCTGCGACGCGTGCTCATCCTGTTCTCGTCTTTCGCCTTTTCAGTCACCAAACAATTCGCCTCCTCCAAGGTTTCCTCTCTACCCAACACCGCCTCGACCTCTTCCAACTCGACCGAGGTCACCTTCCTTCCCTCGCCTCCCAAATCGACCGAACCCTCACCCAACCTCGCTCCCGTTCCTCGATTCGATCCTCCAGCCTCCGCTCCCGTCGTCGCCATCGTCGCTCCTCGTCTTCAAAAGACCGTCGAACCCGAATCAGCCACTCCTCAAGAGGGTGATCGAGACGATCACGAGGAGGAAGAGGAAGAGGAGGATCAACGAGACGAGACTGTCGTTTTGAAGAACGTCGAAAGGGAGGAGGACGAGATCGACGAACTCGACGAGGAGGAAGAAGTCGTTGAGCCAAGGGCTGGGAAGGTTGGGGAGGATGGGAACAAGAAGAAGGTTGTAGAGGAGGAGGGTGCTGATGAGCCGATCGTGGGAATGGGAGTGGGAGAGGGAGAGGAGGAGGAGGAGGAGGAGGAGGACCACGCCGACGACGACGAGGATGGAGGAGCAGGCGATGGGGAATCCGAGGGAGGTATGGTGGATGTTCTGAATGGATTGGGAATCAGGAAGGCTGGAGGAGAGCAGGAGGACGGGGAGACTCAAGCCGGTGAGTATCTCAGCAGCTGCTTGAGCTCGTCGACGCGTCGGACTTGCTGACACTCTGTTTTTTTCGTTCTTCCTTCTGGCTCGTCGCTCTGTCAGCTGGTTCCGACTCCGAACGATCCATCTCAACTGCACCTACGACGGACGGATTGAGCGAGAAGGCTCGTGGGAAGCAGAGGGAAGGTGAGCGCGTCGTCCTCCGTCTCTGTCTCCTTTCTCGTCTTCTCTCGCCTCTGTTGCTGATTCCTCCTCCTCTCGGCGACTCTTTCTCTCTCCGACCTTAGTCACCACCCCTCGTCCAACGATCCAATCCTTCGGGAAACCCAAATCGACTCACGCACTCGCCGTCGCCGCTCAATCGCTTTCTTCTGCCGGAGAGGGTCTCGTCGTCCATCAAGAGCTCGGAACACCTTCGGATCTTCACATGGACTCCGATACTGGAAAAAAGACCTGTGAGTCACCTTTTATCAGCTCTCTATCGTTCCCTTTCTTCCTTCCCGCTGACCTCACACAACTCCTCCTCTCCTTTCCTTTCCTTCCTCCAGCATCCTCTGTTCCGCTCATTGGACACGCCCTGCCGAATCAAACCAACGCTCGAGCTCTACCTCTTCCTACCGATCCTTCTTGGAAGTCCGGGGACGTCCAAGGCACTCTGGACCCAAGCTTCTTCGTCGACACTCCGACGAGAATCAGCTCCTCCTTCCCCCTCACCAGCACCCCGGTTCCCAGCAAGACAACCAAGCCTGTCGAGCTTCAGGAAGGACCCAGGAATCGACTTCTCACTCAGGAGGTGGTTCAGGTGGACGACGAGGACGAGGGTCAGCTCGATTCGGAGGAAGAACAAACGCCTCGAGCTCACCATCGTATGTTCGACGGCTCTTTCCCTCTCGTTTTCCGATTCTCTTCGAGATCCTGACCCTCCGTTCGACTCTTCCTTCTTCGCCGTCTCTCTCGTTCCAGATCATGTCGATCCTCGATCTTCTGTTTCTGATCCTGCTGCTGTTACTCAGCTTGAACTCAGCGAGAAGGCCAAAGGTAAACGACGAGCTCGTGAGAGCTCGGGAGGTCAGCAAGGTGAGCTAGCTGCGTTTTGTCTTCCTCCTCCCCTCAACATCCTGCTGACCCTGACCTTTGCTCGACTCTTTCAGCTCTGGTGTCCCCTCCAACGACTCCGGTTCTTATACAGGCAGCTATCCAGGAGCCTCCTCTCGTCGGAGACTTCGAGCGACGTGAGTGCCCTCGACGCGTCCTCAGGCCTCTTCTCGTCAGAGCTTTTTTACAACACAACGCTGACACATTATGCCTCTCCGGATCTCTTCGTCGACAGCTCGATCGGAATCGCCTTCGCGTTCGTCTCCGCCTTCACCCTCACCTTCAGGCAACTCCGGAGACGAGATGGATATTGAGGGTCGGGACTCCTTGGTTCGAGGTGAGCCCGCTTCAGCCTTTCTCTTTCTCCTTCCTCGTCCGTGCCTTCGAGTCTGATCATTGACGTTCCCTTCTTTTCCCTCCTTCGACGCGACAGCTGAAGCAGATCTTGGGAGGATGTCCGGAGCGCAGGACGTCGCTGCCAACCCCACTGTCAAGGTCCAGAAGGAGACGCGTCTCGGTCGTGAGTCCTTTGTTTCGTTTTTCGTTTCCTTCGACTTCAAAGCGCACTTTCCGATTCCCCTTACACCTTCCTCCCTTCTTTTCTATTTTCTCCTCTCACTTTTTCAGGCTCAGCATCCACCGCCGTCGCTCCTTCGTCCGTCGACGAGTCTCTTCGACAACCTCCCTCCTCTGCCACAACTCCTTCGAACTTCAACTCGGACGGTCTTGCAGCTCACCATGAGCTGAGCCAGTCACTCGTCATGGAGTCGAAGCATCTCGAGGTTCCGAACCCACCAGAGTCGTCTGCGAAAGCTGGATCGGGAGGAGGGAGGAGTCGAACGGTCAACAGTGCGTTTTTTACTCTTCCTTTTTGTCTCTGCGTCTCTCGAATAATTTCCTGACTTCTACTTTCACTTTCCTTCCCTTTGCATCAGCTGCTCCTTCTGGCGAGGGATCTCAAAGTACTCCATCTTCTCCCAACGCTCAGCCCTCCTCCTCTTCTTCCGCTACGTCGTCTGCCAGGCCTCGACGAGGTGCCGCCGCCGCCATCTCCACCACTGTGACGGGTGAGTTCGTTCTCCTTGCTTTTTCTCGAGCGAAGACCGCAGCGTTGACCTTGCTTCCTTCAACACCACTTCTCGCTTCACAGATTCGTCTTCGTCGACTGCTTCAACGTCCTCTCGAGCCCGACCTGATCGACCTAGCCGAGGCGTACACTCATCGACGGGAGCAGATCGTCAGCAGAACGCCGTCGCGTCGTCGTCGAGGGGAGCTTGCAAGCAGTCAAGTCGACCAGGTACCACGGTTCCGAAGGAGGGCTCTGAGCTATCAGTTTCATCGTCGAAGCCGAGTGAGTCTTTACCTTTCATCCCCTCGTCGACGATTCATCTTCTGACTCCCCTTCCCCCTTCCCCGATCTTCCTTCTCAGAGAACGCTAGGAGATCGACGAGATCAGCCTCTACCGACTTCTCGGATCAAGAAGCTCTCGTTTCCGGCTGGATAGAAGATCTGCGTAAGTTCGGCGGTTCCGATCAACGCTGAATCGGTTCGCTGACTCCAACGCGTTCCCGAATCCACAGAGCTTCTACAAGTCGATGGTTCCAAAGAGTCTTCCAAGATCGAGAAGACCGACAAGGTCAACAAGGTCTTCCCTCTTGACAAGCTGGACGGTACGTCTCTTCTCTTCCTTCTCTACGGCTTCGAACTAACGTCCTGTCTCTCCCTCTCCCTTTCGCCTTCGCAGACCTCAACACCATCGCTCTCAAGATCTTCGACGAACTCGGACTTGAAGAGTTTCGACGTCTGTTTGCAGTTGAGATCAGATCGTCCGAGAAAAAGGCACTTGTGAGTCCTTCGAATCCAAACTTCCTCAAGCGAAGCTGACGATGAGACGGGCCTTTCGTTTTTCGTCTCAGCGTGTCCTGGTGAGGTCCGTCATTGGGATCGGCTGCAAACCTGCTTCCAACGTCCTCCATCCGTAAGTCTAGTATAATCCTGCAGCTCGAAAGCGAGAAGTGGAATGCTGACTTCTCCTTTCTCTTCCCGTTCAGTCTCGCAACGAAGCCGATCGCGGCCGCTCTTCGACGAGCCATCGAGGAACTTCCCCTCGGTCGCAGGGAGCGCCTTGGTCTCGACGAGCTTGACGTTGTCTGCGAGGACGAGTGTTTCTTCCCTACCAGCTCCAGGGCTGAGGTCGAAAAGAGCGTCAACACCCACCTTCAGCAGACGGCGTCCGACCTGAGTTCATCCGACTGGTTCGAACGGTTCTATAAAGGGAAGGGAGCTCAGGAGGACCTCGAATCGTTCCTCGTCGAGCATCGGATGGTCCATGCTCTCTTCTGGATCTACAGGATCAGGTACCTGAAGGGGAGGTGAGTCACCGTCCTTCTTTTCGAAAACACAATCTCCGTCATCGAGAATTAACGGCCGAGATCTTGCTGTTCATTTTTGCAGAATGCTGTCTACCGCGAAGAAGAGCTAGGGGTCAGTCTGATTTGTCTTCCTTCTGTCGACACTCCGAAAGCTGATCCTCCTCGCTTCGAAAACCCTCACCCGTCACCCTCCGTCCCTCCTCGTCATGCAGATCTACTCGCCTTTCCTTCTTGGGTCGTTCTTACTTCTCCTTACAATCCTTCCTTCTTGCTTCTGTTTTTCTCTCTCGGTCTCTTTTCATTTTTGGTCTCGACGCGTGCTTTCGACGCGTTCTTTGTACGAACCCTCCCCCAGTCTCTTCCTTTTTATACCCCTTCGCTCCATAACTTTTCCTCGCACAACCCGGCCGGATATACTACCTTCTCCCTACGTAATATGAACGAACTCGCCTACACACGATTGATTAACGACGTCTTTACCCTTTCGAGTCAAAGAAGTCGTCGGAACTTCGAAACATGGGCAAGGGAGAACTTATCGTCCATCTCATCCAACCTCAACCCAAACATCACCCATTCCCTCCTCGTCCCGTTGCTTCTGCTCCCGTCTGCTCTCCTCCTCAGCTCGTTCCTCCGCCGTCTCGCTCCTTTCCAGCCCTCCCACCCTAACCGACGCGACGGTGGCTCTGCTGATCGAAGGTCCGACGGTGGGTGGGTCGTGAGTGGAGGTGAGGAAGGTCTAGTGTTCTTCCGTTGATAGGTAAGATGGAGATGAAGAAGGGTATCAAGGGGAGAGGAAAGAAAGAGAACGAAATCGCTCAGCTCACCTCCGTCTTGACCCAAGTCCCCTTCTTCTGCGTCGTCCTCCCCACCTTCCAAACCCATCCCTCCTCCTCCTCGGAGAGAGGAAATGCTTGCTCCAGCACGATGAGGTCGGAAGTCGAGGAAGCAGGGGAGGAAGGAGCAGGAGCTGTCGAGTCGATGGAAGGACAGCGTTCGACGACGGCTTGGTCGAGCTTCATGGGTTCCAAAAACGAGGTCACTGAAGCCTGAGGGATAGGGAAGGGTTTCAAGTTCAGTTTTCACGCATCCGAGGAGCTTCTCAGAGGACAGACGAGGGCGAAAGGGAGAGAAGTGAAAGCGAGAGCTGGGAACTCACGGCGATCTCCTCTGAGCGCTCCTCCTCCTTGCTGGAAGAGAATGAATTCCCCATCTTGAGAGGTCGAAGAGGTACGAAGCTGCTGCGTTTACGTCCTGGCGTCTTGTTGGCGACGTTCGAAGGAAGGACGTGGTTAGAGGAGGTTAGAGGCGAGGGACAGCGAGGACTGTCGAAACTCATCCCGGCCGAGCTCCCTCTCCCTCTTCTTCTCTCTTCTTGCGTCCAACTCCATCTTTCTCAAACTTCAAAGTCTCCTCTTCTCGTTCACGATCTCCTTAGAATGGCTGGCTACGTTGGTGAGTATAATCAGGACCAGTTTCGCTTTCGAGGCTTGAGAAGTGAAGCCAAGAGAAGCTGATGAGCTCGCTCTTTTCCCTCCTCCTTCCCTCTCTCCACCACAACCTCTTTCTCGAACAGATCTCTCCGCTTCTCTCTCTACAAGGACACCCAAAATAGATGGTCCTGATACCCGAGCAGTCGTGTGGCTCGATATCGATAACACTTTATATCCAAAGTCCAGCAAAGTGAGCTCTTCGACCCTTCAAAGGAAGGAGAGAGATCTCGAGCTGATCTCCTTTGGTTCTTTTTGTTCTGCTCCCTTTCTGTCTCCAGATTCATCTCCTGATGCAGCAGAAGATCCACGGTTCGTCCTCTTCATCTACACCTCTTCATTTTCCACCTCTCAGAAAGCTCTGTCTCTTTGAGGAGGCTCTGGGCCTCAACAACGTCGACAACGTTCGCTCACCTCCGCCCTCCCTCCCCATCGCCTTTCTTTCTTCTTGATTCCGCGTTCTACAGCCTACTTCCTCTCCCTCGGACTCTCAGAGGAGAAGGCTTCTGTGCTGCACAAGAAGTACTACTCGGAGTACGGGCTGGCGATTCGAGGCTTGGTCAAGCACCACGAGATTGGTGAGCTCGACCTCTTCTTTACTTTCCTCTCCTCGACTTCGAGCTCAGAACCTTTATCTGACTCCTCTCCCCCTCTCTTTCCAGACGCGTTGGACTACGATCGAGTCTGCGACGCTTCTCTGCCGTTAGAGGAAATCCTTTCGTACAACCCTGAACTTCGGAAACTGCTCCAAGACATTGACCCTTCCAAGGCTCGAATACTCGGTTCGTCCCTCCTGCCGTCCTCATTCCTTTGGCGTGTCTCGTAGTGCTGAATGTCGTCTCTTATGTATATACAGGTCTCACCAACGCTTACAAAACTGTGAGTGGTTGACTGTGCATTCGCGTCGGTCGGAAGTCGACGTTGGGCTAATCTGCGTCCCTCCTGTTCCTCCTCCAAACTCACAGCATGGTCTTCGGGTTCTCAACATCATCGGTGTATCGGACCTCATCGAGGCTCTCGTCTACTGCGACTACGGTCGACCCGATAACGACTTTGGCTGTAAGCCTGAAGCTGGATTCTTCAACGAGGTTCGTCGCGTCGTCTCTTCTCTCACCCTTCATCTCGTTCATCTCGTTCATCTCGTTCTCGTTCCTTCGGAGGAATAAAGCTTTGATTCGAAGAGAAGCTACCATGGAACTTCATGTTTAACTTTTGCTGATCCCCTCTCCGTATCTCTATCCTCCTCGTCGACGATTTCCAGGCAACCGCGTTCGCTTTCCCCTCCCACCCTCCCGACACTCCTCTCCCAACCCAGTATTTCGTCGACGACTCTCTGCTGAAGTCAGTATATCCCTCCTTATTCCATCATCCCAGTAAGGACCACGGTTCCTGACTCTCGACGCGTCTCTCCTTCCTCTTCTTCGTCTTCTTCCCTCAGCATCACCGCTTCCCTCGACCTCGGATTCAAGTCCGTTCACTTCAAGGAGAAGGGAGAGTGGGATACCGACCACGGGAGGGTGAACAACCTGCCTGTGAAGGGGAAGGAAGGGCTCGTGGTGACGACTGTGGATGATTTGGAGGCTTTGAGGGAGGTTTGGTCCGAGATTTTCTTTGACGGGAGCGAGAGGAAGTAGAGCACGTCGGAGGCAGGAGACAGGCTTGGTCGCTTTAGCTGAGTGCATGGATTGCTTGTATCGATGATCGTATCAGTAATTCGCTATCTGAGAGGAAGCACGGAGGGATGAGAGGAGATGAAAAAGGGGAAGCGAGCGAGAGACGGGCGGTTCCTTCGGAATTTTCCGCGCGCAGATTTGCACCAATCTCGACGCGACTTGTTCCCAGCGTGTGTCCCAAGAACCAAGCTTTGTGTGAAGACTTCACCTCGGCTCGAACCCCTACAAGGACAGAATCTGGCGGGTCGTTGCAACGAACAATCGAGAAACAGCAAACAACCCGAGGTCTCCTTCTTTTTCCTTCGCTCCTCTTTGCCGCTCTTCAAACGTAAAATCAACCACATCCTAGATCTCTTCCGACCACTTTAATCTTGCCTGTGTGTTTCGGCGCACCCAAAAGCGCCGTCGAGATCTGTCTCTCGTCGCGTCGTCGGAGAGGAGCGTTGGGGATGGATTCTGTCGATCTGAAGCGGCGAGGAGAAGAGGTGAAAGAGTGCTCTGAGCTGAAGCTGAAGGGAGAACAGAGATAAGGATGAGAGAGAAGGTTCCGAGATTCTCGAAGCCTCAGTTTGATGAAAAGAGAGACGGAGCTTCTTCGATGGGGAAGGGGGGAGCGGAGGAGGAGGACAAGGCCTTGGTGTTTGTTCCTTTCTGTTGTTTTCCCTTCGGCTCTCAGTTGAAAAATCTGCCTCGGCTCCCTGTTGAGAAGGAGGAACTTTCACTATTTCGAGGTGGAGCAAATTTTCCTCGTTTGTTGATCTTTCTGGGAAGAAGAAAGCGGCAGAGAAGGAGGAGATCCGAAAGAGTCGCCCCTCCTTTCTTCTCCTCCTCCCCAACCCCATCCTTCTCCTCCCCTTCTCCCTTTTCTTGAGTCGTTCGCTCCGCCGTCGACGTACGTCGTCCCTTCCCAGGCGTCTCCCTCCTCTCCCAGTACTCCTTAATAGAGATGGTTCCCTCTGCTGCTCCTTCGCAATCGTACGCTTTCGTGACCCTTCTCTCGTCGACGTCGTACCTGTGAGTCGTCGTTCTTCTTCTTTCTCCTTGCTTCTCTCTCTCTCTCTGTCTCTCTCTCTCTCTCTCTCTCTCTTCTCGCGCTCCTACTGACTGACTCTCTGTGGTTCTCTGTTTCTCTTCAGCCCTGGTGCTCTCGTTCTTGGTCACTCTCTTCGTTCTCTCCATCGTCCTTCGTCGTTGAATCCGATTCCGTTCAAACTCGTCTGTCTCGTTACGCCGGAAACGGTCGACGCAAAGAGCATCAAGCAGCTCAGGGAAGTTTGGGATCTCGTAGTAGGAGTAGAAGTGTTGGAATGTTCAGGACAGCAGGAGGGACTCGGTCTTCTAGGTCAGTCCATCAGAGAGGAAGGAGAGGAGGGAGGAAGGAGCAGCGAGCGAGCTTCTGGGGGACCCAGTTCAACAACAAGACGGAATGACGACAAAGATGGCGAAGGCGAAGAAGATGCCTCCTCTGCTAGTATATACGAGGACGACGAGGAGGAGGAGGAAGTGGTGAAGGGAGGACTCGAGGATGTTGACTTGACAGGAGCAGCTAGAACCGAGATTGTTTGCTCCTCCTTCTCCTTGTCTCTCTCTCTCTCTCTCTCTCTCTTCCTTTTCCTCTTTTGATTCAAACAAACAAGACTAGCGACCACCTCGCTCGCTCTTCTTTTGAACTTGTTGACCACCCTCCTTTCCTTGCTCATCCTTCCTCCCTTCGCTCTCTCTATCTCTCTCTCTCTCTCTCTCTCTCCGTCCTCCTCCTTCAACTCTGCCGCAGCCTCAGACGAGCTGACCTCCCCTCTTCTCTTCTCTCGCAGGTCGACCTGACCTCGCTACGGTTCTCACCAAACTGCACGTCTTCCGACTCGCTCCCTTCACAAAAATCATCTTCCTCGACGCGGACGTCTTGCCTCTGCGACCTCTCTCCCATCTCTTCGCCATCCCTCATCCGTCAGTCCTCCTCTCTCGCTATACGTCACTTTCCAACCGACGATCTCTTCCAGGTCCTGACCTTTTTTGACGTCCAACAGGTTCTCTGCTGCTCCGGATACTGGATGGCCGGACTGCTTCAACTCGGGAGTGATGGTCCTCGAACCCTCGGAGCAGACCTTCGAAGGCCTGAGGGAGATGATGCTCGCTGGAAAGGGTCAACGAGGCGGAGGCTCGTTCGATGGCGGAGATCAAGGGTGAGTTCAGATTCTGCTTCGAGAAAGAGTTGAGAGACCGATGCTGACTTGGGTCTTGTTTCGTACGAGCAGGATCTTGAACCAGTACTTCAACGGAGAGGATGGACGACCTGAATGGAATCGGATCAGCTTCACGTTCGTTCCAACTCTCTAGTCTTCTTTTTCCACTCGTCGCTGACCTCTTCTCTCCTCTCGATAACAGCTACAACACAACTCCTACGGCTGCCTATACGTTCGTTTCTCCCCTCGTCTTCTCCTTCGAAGTTCGAATCCCATCGCTGACGACCTCGACGCGTCTCTCATCTCCTCTTCCTCTCCCACACAGCTACGCTCCTGCCTACTCCCACTACGGTCCCACCATCAACTGCGTTCACTTCATCGGAGCCAACAAACCCTGGTCCTCCCTCTCCTACCGAGCTTCTCGACCTACTCCCTGCGAAAACCTCCCCTTCGACTACCAGTCCCTCGTCGATCGTTGGTTCGGAGTCTACGACAAGTTCGTTCGATCCTCAGCCGAGGACCAGAAGAGATTCGAAGTCCCCGTCAACGTCGCCGCCTGGGAGGAGGAAGGTTCTCGAGCTACCGCTGCGTCGTACGGACTGGAGGAGCTCAAAGCCATCGCTACTCAAGGCTGGGGAAACCGAGACGCCGCTGAGGGAGGCTACACGAGCTTGCCTCTCGATGGAAGGATCGATCTCATGCGAGCGAGACTCCTCCCTGCCGTCGTTGAGTCCGAGAAGGAGGTCGAGCAACCGCACCAGCATCACGAGGAAGCGACGAGGATCGTGTCTCCTCAGCCCGTCCTCCACGCAGGGACTCCCTACTTTGCTATCTGGGATCCAGCACTCGGACCTCCTCCGAAGGGAGAGGGGAAAGAGTTTCATCAGATGCAAGAGCCGATTGACTCCAAGTACGGGAACGCTTGGGATGCGAGTGCTTGGGAGGCGAAGGAGGACGAGAGGAGGTGGAGGGAAGGTGGGCAGGGAGGTCAGGCTGTTTGGGATGTGCCTCTGGAGCTGAGAGATGGAAGGTCAGTCAAATCGTTCTGTTTCCCTTCGACTTCGCTCTTGGTTCGACGCGTCGACGAAACGAGAACTCGTTCGCTGACCTCTCTTCGCTCCTTCTGTGCCCTCGTTTCGGCAGGTACAACGTGACCACTCAACAGGCCGACTCTTCTCTCGTCGGAAAGATCTTCCCCTGGGAGTCTCGAACTCGATCAGCACCCTCTCGAGTCTTCCCTCGAGGCGAAACCCCTCCGCCAGCTCGCTCCTCTCCTCCCTCCTCCAACCAAACCGTCCACGACCACACCCAGTCGGAGAATCAGTATCCTCACCACCATAACCACCAACCTCCTCCTCCTGCCACCTTCCAATCGGCGAGCAAGTACGTGAACGCCTGGGACGCCGTCCCTGCGATTCAGAAATACGTCACTCGTCTCACCGGTCCTCCCGCCAACAAAGGCAAGCCGATTTCGTCGTCGTCGTCGAGAGGAGGGAGCGAAGGAACCAGGACTCCTCCTGGAAGTCGAGGGAGACGAGAGGAGAGAGGTCATGGTGGTCTGGGAGGGAGGAAGGAACCGAGTCGAGATGGAGGCGACGAGGGAGACGACGAGGAAGAGGAGAGCGAGGAGAGTCAGAGTGAGGCTCATGGAGAGACGACTCCTCCTGCTGGGAAGAAGAGGGATGGTCGAGGTGGAGGTGGTGGTGGCGGAGGAGCAGGTTTGGCGAGACCTAGCAGTCGAGGGAGTCGAGGAGGAGATCAACACGGACACGGAGGATCGTCGTCTCGAGGACACAACAACTCGTCTTCGGCTTCCTACACCTACCCTTCTCACGGAAACCCCTCCAAAAACTACGCCAACTCCACTTCTCAAACCGATCGAACAGGAACTCGAGAGGCAGGAGTCCAGTACCACGACGACCGAGACGACGCTCAGAGCGAGTCAGCCTCGTCAACCAACGCTTCTCAACTCGAGTCCGGATCCTCAACTCCCACCAACTCTTCCCAGGAACGAGAACGGCTCTCTCGACACTCTCCTTCTCAACAACGACCTCCCGCTCATCCTTCGGCTCCTACCTCTCCCGTCACCGCCACGTCCTCCGTCCCTCCTCTTCGAGCCGCCGCTTCCAAGTCTGGCTCGGCCGCATCTGCTCAAGAAGATCTCGGGAACCTCAAGAGGTACGGCTTCGAGCCTTCCAAGCCCAAGCTGCCTCTCAGGAGGAGAAGTCAAGAGCAGGAGGAGTTCGAGAGGGAGAGGGAGAAGGAACGAGAGAGGGTGGCTGCGTTGACCTCTGTAGGAGGAGGGTTGGCTCATGCGAGACAGGAGAGCTCGGAGACGGTGACGAGCGCGGGGACGAGTGCTGGGGTTGTCACGCCGCTGGGGAGTCCGGAGATGGATGAAGGAGCGGGAGAAAGAGGAGGAAGGTTTGCTGGGAAGATGGGAGGAGTGGGAGGGCAGGGTACTGGGAAGGGCAGGACTTGGGGTGAGTTTGAGTTGCGCTCCTTCTTCTGGGGTATCGGAGATGGTGGGATCGACGAACCGATGAGACGGACAACCGTCGAGCGCTCTCCTCGTCTCACCTTACTGACCGCCTCCTCTTCTTTCTTCTTTCTTCAGATCCCGCTCGAAACGTCGAGCAGTTCAAAACAGAGACGGTCTCGGTTCTGCACCGGTTCATGAGGTCGGCTCAAGAGGAGCAGCAGCAGCAACAGCAGCAGTAACTTCGACACTCACTCGACGCGTCTCACCTCGACTCAACCTCCTCCTTCCTTCCCTCCCTACCGCTTCGGTTTAGGTCTTTGCCTTTCCTACATACACTAGATGGTGCTTTTGCTTTTTTCAATCGCTTTGCTCCTGTCTCTTCTCTCTTCTCGTTTCTCGTCCTTCTCTATTCTTCTAGTCGTTCGTTTCACTCCTTCGCTCTCTCGTCTCCTTCTTGCATCTAGATTAGACTTTGCCTACCCTCTTCGCTGTCTTCCACCCTCCAACTACACCTCTGTCGTACCCGCATGCACATTTTACCTACACGCCCTCACTCACTTGCTCGTCCCGTTTCGTTTCGTTTCGTTTCGTTTCTTCGCTCCTTGTGCCTTCACGTTCAAACTCTACTCTACCATCGCGATCGTTTCTCTACCACTTTCAACCTACTTACCTGCTACTGCTACAGTCCTAACGATTTCTTCTCCACATCTCTGCAACCAAAAACGTTTTCAACCGAGTCTCGTCCGTTCTGCGACGAGTCCTCGCCTTCGCTTCGTTTCGTTCCATTTTGCTTTCATTTCTTTATTTTTCGCAGGGTTTTCAGATACACGCAGTTTGCCTCGATTTTCAATCTTGTGGTCGGGGCAGGGAAGGGAAGAAGTCAGAGGGGGATGCGAGGAACGGACGAGGGAGACCGGAGACGAGAAGAGGTAGAAACAGAGGAGACAAAGGTGAGAGAAAGGGAAAATAGAGCTCGGCCTGAAGCTCCAAGTTTCTCTAGAAGGGATAAGCGCTTTACCTGAAGGATGCAGAAAGTGGTAGAGCTTTCTTTCAAAGTCCATTCAGGCAGACTAGAACGAGAAACAAGAACAACCTTGACGCCAAGCCGAGTCTCTCGCTGTAGAGTTCGAATTGATCTCGAGCATCCCACTGACAACGTAGAGCAGGTTCAAAACTACCCCCTCGCCCAGGACCCGAGCCCACAGCCATCTCTATGATCGTTCTTGATTCGCGGCGAGAGAACTAGAAGTCGACAACGTCGGGCCTTCCTTCGTTTCCCTTTCAAATTTGCGTCAAGAACCTGCTCAGCAAGAGACTGGGTATGGATGATGTCAATTATCCTTGTGCTCCCTTCATCCACACTTCCCCCTTGCTACTTCTCATTGCATTGACAGATGGAGTCTCCGACGCGTCGTCCAGCCGAACATGACGCGTCTTCAACGCGTTGCGTCTGTGCGCGGGATGACTTACAACGAGTTCAGTGCGGAATTCATTGAATCTTCGCTACACAGTAGCTCTCACTGGAGCCGCTTCGCCCAGTAGTCAAAGGAAGGCTGGAAAGAGAGGAAACGGCGACAAGCCGTACCGAGGTCGCCTTTTGAGCTTCTCCTTCTAAGCTTCGAAGCGAAGAAGACTCATACTGCCTACAGATTAGAATTCAAAGCACAAAGAGGAAGTGCGAATAGAGCCTGATGGCCTTTTGATCCGGACGAAGGATAAAACGGTCTACGACGAGGCGACCTCGACGGCAGCTCGACAAGGCGAGCTCAATTCAGGCAAAGGGATATATATTCCTGGGACTGCTGAGCTATATTCGACCAACTGGATCTCTCCATCCATCAACCGGGTCTCTTAATAAAATTTGCGTCCGCTTGACGACGAGCGACCCCGCATCAAGTTTGAGCTCGCTGGTTCGTTTCCCCTCCAACTCCAACTCCCTCTCCCTCTTTCTCGAAGCTGGAAAGCTCGTACGCCTCAGCGTCGCCGCCATCCATCCAACGAATCCTTTCGTCGACATGGCTCCTCGCAAAGCAGCAGTCCAGGCCGCCAACAATCTCGCTGTAGCTAGGATAGGATCAGCAGGAGCAGGAGACATTCCAAAGTCGGGAGTCGCTGGGGTGGGAACAAAGGTCCCAGCTTTCCTCAACAAGCTCTACTCGTGAGTCCTCTTTCGTTAGCTTATATGCTAGCTCGACGTCGTGCTGGACGAGAGTACTGTGGGAGTCTAAGGGAGAGAAGGAAGTGGGGAAGAAGAGCAAAGGAGAGAGGAAGGAAGGGAAGACGTCAACTCCCTTTACCCTTTGCCGGTTCAACAAGGAGCGATCCTTTCCTCTCCTCCTCAAGCTCGAGACCGATCCCATCCCTCTTTGTCCACTCGTCTCTACAGCATGGTCAACGATCCTTCGACGGACGAACTCATTCACTGGTCAGGCGACGGGGATTCCTTCTTCGGTACGTGAGAGCTCCTCCTCCTTGTTCCTGTTCCTCCTCCCTCTCTCTCCTCCCTCCCGCTTCCAACCTTTCCATCCTTGGTCTAAGCTGACTCCATCACCTTGTCTGGGCTTTCTCGCCTCCCCTCACAGTTCCCAACCATGAACGCTTCGGAAAGGAGCTCCTTCCTCGTTTCTTCAAGCACTCCAACTTCTCCAGCTTCGTCAGGCAGCTCAACATGTTCGTTCTTTCCTTTCTCCTCCTTTGTCCGACCTTCTCTGTCCCTACTCGGAGCTCAGAGCTAACTAGAATCGCATCTTTTGCACCAGGTACGGCTTCCACAAGGTCCCTCATCTTCAAACAGGCGTCCTCGAGCCCAACTCCTCGACCGAGCTCTGGGAGTTCGTCAACCCAAACTTCCTTCGCGACCAACCTGACCTCCTCCCTCTCGTTCAACGCAAAAAGACTCAAACCGAAGGAGTCTCCACCAACCTCGTTTCCTCCTCCCTCGACGCTTCTTCCTCTCAACCCACCGCTTCCTCCTCCAAAGCTGGCCCTTCCGGTACCTCCTCCCACCCTCTCGACCTCCAAACCGTCCTCTCTGGAATCACCAACATCCGAGCGCAACAGGCATCCATCTCACAGGAACTCAAGGACCTCCAGAACTCGAACGCTCATCTCTGGCAGGAGGCTCTCGCGTCGAGAGAACGACACAAGCGTCACCAGGAGACGACGGATCGAATTCTCAGGTTCCTGGCTGGTGTGTTCGGAGCGGGAGCTGCTGGAGACATGGCTGGTGGAGGTAGTGGGAGCGGTGGGGCGAGCGGATCAGCTGAGAGTCCTGCCAGTGATCAGGGAGGAGCAGGAGACAAGGGGAAGGGGAAGGGGAAGCGAGGAGTTGCGGTCGTGCCGAAGGATCGAGCAAGGTTGATGATCGGAGATGGGAGGATTGGACTGGCAGACGAGGACGCCGGGGACGACGCTGGGTTGGAGGAGATTGAGCTTCCGTACGCTGATGGGGAGGACGAGGAGATGGAGGAAATCTCGTCGAGTAAGTTTCCGTTCCTCTTCTCCGAGCGGACGGTCCGTCGAGTCCGAGCTAACGAACTCCTTCTCTCTTCTCGCCATCGCTCTATAACAGGCCGCTTCAACGAGGCTTTCTCTCCTACAACCGACAACGTCCCAAAGTTTGGGGGACCTCCGCCTCGAAACAACGCTCCCAACACTCGCTCCTCTTCTTCCTCCATTCGAAACCTCGACTCTCCTCCTGAACAACGATTCACCACCCTCTCTCCTTCCAACCACGCAACCACTTCCTCTACACCCACCGCCCGACCATCTCCTCTCAACAACAGCCTAGCCCTTTCCTTCCCCAATCTCCCGCTTCCAAACTCCCCTCAAACCAACCACGCGATGCCTTCGGATCCTCAACCTCCTTCCCCTCAACCTCTCTCTCCCTTCAGTCAGTGGATGAACGCCGACGTACACCTCCCGGCAACCCTCAACGTACCCGACACCAACGCTTACGCCTCCTCCTCTCAAAACCCGACCGGAAACGTCGCAGGTCTCGTCACCGATTACCCTTACACCTTCTCTCCACCTCCTCCACTCTCCCAATCCACCCTCGTTCCTCCTCCCTTCAACTTCAACAACGACTTCACCTCCTCCTCAAACAACCCAGCCCGACCTCTTTCTCCATCCACTCTCGCCCACCTCTCCACCTCCATCCGAAACGAGGCTCTCGCAGGTCCCTCCACCGCTCACGCCTCCCAACTCGGCAAGGCCTACAAATCCACCGAGGACATCGCCGCCGACGTCGACCGTCTCCAGACGAGCATCGCAGCTCTCGTCTCGAGCTTGGGGTTGGACTCGAACGCTGCTGCTCAGCTGAGGGGAGAGGTCATCGACGGACCGAACGGACCTCACCAGCATCTCCACCACGACGCGACGAACGGACTTCCTTCGACGGCAGGCGGCTACGGAGACTTCGACATCAACTCGTTCTTGATGAACGACGTCGAGGTCCACGGGTCGGACGGGCTGTTGAACGGGGAAGGGAGTGGAATGGTGAACGGAGCGGGAGGAGGGCACGCGGGGGAGGAGATTGAAGATCTTGCTTCAGTTGGGAGTGAAGACTTCGACACGATGATGGCTGGACCTGTGGTTGGAGGTGGAGCGTCGAGAGGGAAGAAGAGGAAGTCGGAGGGTGGAGTCTGGGAGGACGGGGAGGGAGGAGAGTTTGGATTCGCAGCTGGGGACGAGGACGCGTCGAGGAAGAAGGGGAAAGAGAGTGAACGATCGTAATGCGCAACTTTTACTTCACAGAGCAGAGGAGGCCGATTGAGCAGATATATTGGACGGGGGAAGGAGAGAAACTTCTCGTTGTCCTCCTCCTGTTTGTGCGGCAAGGATTGGATTGGAAAGAAGAGAAAGAGCTGCTGAACGATCGACGTCTCCTTAGGCTCGACATAAAATTCAATGGGGGGAAAGTACAGCTTGATGCAAGTGTTGGGAGGAGGACAGCAACAGATGAGAAAAGAGAGGAAGAAGAGACCAGCCTCTCTTACTAACCCTATCCCCTTGAGAAGGTCCATTGAGGCTCCGCCTTGTCGGTTGAAGATAGGGAGGTCGAGCGAAGTCAGTCGACGCGTCTTCCTTTCCTTCCTTCTGACCTTCCTTCGCCTCCATGGACCGCCTCCATGGACTCACAAAACATTTTTGATTGAGCTATCTATATAATTAATACTCCAAGCAAAAATGCTAGACTTGATTAGATCCGTGGAGGACAAGAGGACAAGCCTCGCTGGCTATCTAACCAGTTGCATCGGACAAAGTCCGACGACGCGTCTGCTTTTTATTCCCATCGAGTTTCTACCTCTGCCGCCACCTTGAGCGTCTTGTTTTACAATGCAGAGGAAAATCTTGAACCTTGAGAACCTTCGTCGAAGTTACGTCTTCTGGGCTGAAGGTCATTCGGATTGCATCAGGTCAGAGTCAGACACCGCGTCTCCCTCTCCCTCCGCTTCACTTCCTATTCTTTCCTTGGCCTTCAAACACAGGATATAAACTTGAAGTTAGATCCTCAAACCCTCGGAGGGTTCATTGAGGCTGAGTCTCGTTGATCATACTGTCGGTCCGGCAAAGCCAGACGACTGGTCGCTTTTTGTTCTCCTTCACCCCCGTCTAATTTCACTCCCGGCCGAATACCTACAGTAAATTACTTGGACCAGGAGAGGATCAGTCAAGGTTGAATTTTGTGACTCCCGGAGACGCGACGGCGAGGGCTTGACCTGCCACTTCCCAGGTTTTCCCCTCTAGGCGGGTTCATGGTGCCGAGTTCCCTTTCCGTTTTCGCTTAGCGACTCGGATCCCTACAACCTCTCAAACAGCGAGTGCTACCAGACGACGGATCGTCCAGTTTGGCAGTCTTCCAGAGCCATCATCGTCGAACACAACTACCTAGCTCTGAAATTGCAGTTCCCTTTCGTCAGTTTCACGTCCGATCTCACGCTTGCGGCGCTCTCTTGAGCGTCGAACCAACATCCGACTGGATCGCCTTGTTCCTTCTCGATCCAGTACCAGACCAGTCTCTCCATCTCAAGCGAGATCGTGGCGGCGCCCAGCTCTTCATTCCCAACCAACATCGAAGTCTCGTTCCAAGTCTGAGACCGCTTGGGGAGGATGGAGACGTCGACAAGGGCCTGAGGAAACCTTCGAATCTGACACTGAGAGTCGTGCTTTGGGAGTTCTCTCACTTCGTTGTCTTCTACTGATCGAAGGTTCTTGCGGTACTTCACGTTCTTGTAGGAAGAGAGCATCCACCGTTGATGTCTCTGTTCGCGATGGGAAGGGTGGTGGGGAACTACTACAGAGACGGTCAATTCCTTCCGTGCCGTCAGTGCCGTGCAGTTCCCTCTCACGTTATCCGAAACTCAAAGATGTCTTTCCTCTCTTCTTCATCCACCGCTCTCTTCCCTCCTCCTTCCAGCTCGACCAAGGCAGACCCCCGCACGGCGGACGACCCACGGCTCCTTCAATGCCTCACCCCAGATCAGACCCGGCCTACTGGCTACAACTACATCGTCAAAGCTGCCTTCTTCCCTCCCTCACGCTCACGCTCCTGCTCCTACCAAGTTCCTCGTCGTTAATCCTCTACGTGACGGACGGTCCCGAACCGGCGTTCGCAACGCTCGAAGTGTGGACGGGCGGGCTGACGCACGAAGCGCGCGGCGGGTCCTTCTTCTTTCTTGGTCTGCCTAACTCGTTACGCCGTGACTCGAGATATACGAGACCACAAGATGTGAACTTGAGCAAATAGAGTGGACGGAGAGACGAAACCTTGGTCAGCAGCGACAGGGAAACAGGACGGGAGATTGCAAGGGAGACCCGCGTTCTAATCGGAATCACACGAAATCACTTCTCACCGGTTTGTATAGAGTCTCTCCACACCCACAAACAAAAATCAAACCACTG
>NW_027481278.1:0-15176 GCF_051309035.1 Mrakia frigida
ACATCGGACTCGTCAACTTCAAGCTCGTCTTGAACTTCGAAGTGAGATCGATGGCGACGAGGAGGAGGGCGGTGAGTTGAGCGGGAGTGTGGGCACTGGAGAGGGAAGAGGCGAGGGAGCGAAGGTCCGACTCGAAAATTGTGAGGTTGGGGTGGAAGGATTTAAGGGTCTTGGGGGGTTGGAACTTGGCGAAGGGGAGGGAGAGGTCATCGGATCGGAATTGGAGGGAGGGAGAGGAAGGGGGAGTGACAGGGTGAGAGGAGAGGGAGAGATCCGCGTCGATGAGGAGGATGTTCTTCGCGGATTTTCGACGGAAGGTGTTGACTGAAACAAAGGAGGACGAGAAAGACGGTCAGTCTGGGAAGAGCAGAAGAGGGCGAAGATCGAGGGAACACTTACAGGCCTGGATAGTGCCTGTCAAACGAGAAAAAAAAATGAGAGGGACGAGTCAGCGAACAGAACTCAGCGACGCGACGACGAGAGAGAGGGAAACGAACCTTGCAGTTCGACTCCTGGTTCGAGTACGGAGGCTCGAGCGACTCCAACGACTGCTGCCTGAGCTGGGACGGGAGGTGCTGGTGCTGGTGCTGGTGCAGGAGCGGGAGCGGGAGGAGGAGGAGGAGCGAGCTCGGGACTTCACGTTCGAGGGAAGAGGAAAGAGGTCAGGTTCGGCTCGAGCACTTCAACGACGCGACTGAGGAACCAACGAGGAGAGTGAACTCACACAGCAGCTTCCAAGCGATCATTATCCTTCTCCTGAGATCCGCCGACTGCCTTCGAAGGGTAGGTTCCTGGGACGAGGTCGTTTCGATCCTCGTCGAGTTCGTCGACCTTGTCATCGGAGAGTGTCGGTTCGGGGGATTGGACGTTCGATGAAAGCTTGGACGACGAGGGACCGGCAACGGCGTTGACGGGGGAAGAAGCGGGAGGGACAGCAGCAGCAGCAGCGGCGCTGTGTATCCAGAAAAAGAGGACGGTTGGTCGGCTTCGAACTCTCGACGACGCGACTGTTGGGTTTGAGGGGAGAAGAACTCACGTTTTCTTCGGCTGGACGAGCTGAGAGTTGTGAGTCGAATACCTGATGCGACAGAGAAGAAAAGGCAGGTCAGCAAGACGTCGAGGAAACGAACGATCGTACTTGACGCGTCGAAACTCACCCGAGCTCCCTCTCGATCTTGGAGTCGTCGTTGGTGAGCATTGGAGCCTGAGCTCGAATTCCTTCGTTCTTCCGGATCGACGAACTGCAGCGGAAAGGCAAGAAGAACGAGGTGAGTTCAAGCGGGAAAGGAGAACGAGCAAAGAGACAGACTCACAGCTCCTTCTCGACCAACCGTCTTCTCTCGAGAGGTTTCTCTCCCTCCCTTTCGACTCCTCCGTCTCCCGTCACCTGTTCTCCCTCCTGCCTCAAGCCTTGAGGGATGTCCTCATGGATGCATCGATAGACCTCATCGATCCGTTCCTCGGTTGTCGAACGTTCCGAGAAGAAGGCTGGTGAGTTGGGCACTGCCGGAAGTTCCCTGAATTCATCGGATCGGGAGACGGTGATGGTCTCCGTCTGGGGCTCTCTCCTTCCTCCTCCGAAAAGAAGTGTGAGGCCGTGGACGATGGCTCCGGAGGGTCGACGAGCAGTGTTGGTGAGAGTATCGGACGACTTGGTCGTAGGGAGTCGAGGAGCTGCTGGTAGCTTCATTGGGATGAAAGGAGAGTGTGTAGTTGGTAAGGGGAGGATCTGCTGGAGATGAGCTTGAGTTGAGCGTTGAAGTAGGAGTTGAGGGAGAGGGAGAGGGAGAGAGAGGGAGGGCGGCCGAGTTTGGGACGGGAGGAATTGAGGACGAGATTCCGAGAGGTTTGGACGAAGGTGGTTGACCTTTAGTGGGAGGAGGAAGAGGAAGGTTGACCGAGGTGAAGGAGAAGAGAGATTGGGGAGCGTGGGTTCCGTTGCTGTCGAGGACGGGAGGAAGACCGGCGAGGGAAGGGAGGGAGTTGACCGACGACGACGAGGTAGACGGAGGAGGAGAGAGAGAGAGAGAGAGGGAGGGAAGTAGGTTTGACTTGGTGCGTGGTGATTTGATGAAGAACGACGGTGTTGGCGTCGAAGGTTTGAGGGATCCAAAGGAAGGAGGGCCGAGCCGATCAAAGACGCGGGAAGGGAGGAGGGAGGTCGATTCGAGGTTGTTGATGCTGCTCCGGTTGTTGATTCCTGCTTCTTTTCCTAAGAAGGTTGGAGGCGAGTATAGGACTTGGTCGACGAAGGTGAGGGAGTGTTGAGGGTGAGGGAGGAGTTGGAAAACGGAGGAAGGGAAGGTCGAAGGAGGGGTGTTGAGCTCGACGTCGATCCAGTAGGAGCGGGATCTTCGACGAAGGGAACGTTGAAGAAGAGGAGGGCGAAGAGGAGGAAGGAGGAGGAGGAGAATGTGGTAGAGACTGGAGTTTGGGTTGTTCTGAGGAGGTGGTGGTTGGAGGTTGTCGTGGTTCGAAGGGAAAGAAGAGGAAGAGGGAAGGGAGGGAAAGGTGGCGTCGTGTGAAGTGAAGAGGGGTTATGAGAGTTCGTTTGGTTCGATCGGAGGACGCCCAGAAGGCGCTAAGGGCGAAATTTTGCAGCTTCCGAATTTGATGTCGGAACAGGGAGAAAAGGAGAGTTTTCACAATTGGTCGAGCAACGGGTGAAGGGAAGTGGGGCTGAACAACGACGGGAGAGCGAAGGAAGAGCAAGAACGGTCAGCTCTTCTCGCTTTGAGTCCATGGAAGTAGAGAAGAAAATAGTGGAACTCACGCACACAGTCCAGTTCCAACCCTATCTTCTCGTCAATCCGTCTCAGCATCGTCCCCTTGCTCCCTCCCTCCCTCGTTCCCTCGTTCCTCCTTCGACCAAACAACCTTTGCTCCCGACGAGCCGAAGCTTCCTTTCTGGAAAGCAACCTTCAGACACCTCTTCCCTCCTCGACCTCCTTCATGGGCTCGTCGGCAGGTCCCCGACCATATCCGAGCGTGAGCGAAAGGGAAGATCCAGACACGTGAAGCTGTGGGGAGGAGGAACGAAGAGAGTGAAAGAGACGAAGCGTCAGTGCAGGACAGGATGCGAAATCTTGCAGCAAGTACTAGAACGTACCTTGAACCCCATACATCGGCTATCAAGAGGGATCTGACCGTCCATAGTCGAGAGGGACGGAACGACGAGAGTGGCTTGAGCGAGCGAGGCGTCGAGCTGAGAGGGGAGTTCACCTGGCAGAAAGAATGTATAGAAGGTGCGAGATGCGAGACGTTCGGTTCAGCTGCTGAAGAGTACAGGGATCTCTGGTGCGAGAAGAAAAGACAGACTGACCTCGACTCAACGCGAATGGACCCTCGATTCTCTCTCCGTCAGACAGCCTAAAGACGACCACGATCGAATCCTGCTTCGTACGTCTCGTCAAACTGGTTTCTCTGCTTGATCGATGGGGAGAAAACTGATTCCTGGACGAAGGGTCGAGTCGAGGACGACGAGATTGACCTGGTGCCCGGAAGAAAAGAACAACGAAGACTCAGTATTCAAGATCCTGGGATCAGATTTTTGACGATGTAATGTCTCGGACTAGCGAATTCCACGTCAAAGAGAGCTGAAAAGGAACGACGAAGAGGGAGAGGGCCAGTCTGAAAGAAAGGGAAAGGGGCAGGGGAGGAGGCGTGAGCTCGAGCGAAGGCTTAAAAAAAGAGGTTCTTTCTCAGAACCTCTCAGAGTGGTTCAGACGTACCTAGGCCATCCTATTCTAGATCCTCAAGTCCCAGAGGTGGTGTGGAAGGCGACGAGAAAGTCTGAAAATCTGCGAAAGAGGAAGGACGATGAGAAGAAGGGGAAGAAAGGATCAGCCTCAGCGTGTGCTGGAATTCCCTTCGACGCGTGAAAAAAGAGGACGGCGAGCTCACCAGCAGCCATGGAACTGGACGGATTCACTATGAGATAAAAGAGGAACGCGTAGAGGGCATCCTGACGAAACGAAAATGTGTATCTGTGAAGAAATGGGGGCGAAAAAGGGAGGGTCAGCTTCGCCCCATCTCTTTTCCTTCCCTCCATCCCTTCGTCCTTGCCCTCGTTCGACCTCACGCGATACCGTCCTTGACAGCCTCGAAGTGGATGGGAAGATCCCGTACCTTCCTAAGTAAATCGATCGGATCTGGAGAGAGGGTGGGGAAAAGAAAGGGGATGGCTGGTGAGAAGAGAAAGCAGGCATGCAGGGAAGTTGAGCTCGACTCGACTTTCTCCCAGTCGCCCTCAACCCCTTCCACCTCCTGTTTTCCCTTGCTTTCATCCAACACGAGTCACAAATCCACCTTAGATATATCCACCTCTTTTGATCTGACAAACGGATCTTTTGTAGCGTCGCTGTCGCTCTCTCGAGCCTTGATTCAGCTGAACGAACATCGGATCTGCAGAAGAATGGCCAACGATCGAGGGGACCTCTTCCTCTCCCTTCTCTGCTCTCCTCTTTCCCAGCAACGCCGTAGGATTGAACAGAACCATCCATATCCTAGCGACGCCAGCTCAAACCTCCTCTGCCTCTCCCTCCTCGTCCCCTCCCCCCCCCTTACCTCCAGCTCCTCCCAACCCCTGCCCAAACACATCCGCTAGGAAAGCCATCCAGTGTTTTGTAGTCTGTTCCGAGTTGTGCTGATGTTAGGCGAGGAAGGCAGCTGAGAAGGGAGACGCGTCGAAGAGTCAGTGTGGAAGACGAGGCGAGACGAAACGAAACGAAGCGACGCGTCGAGTCGGTCCCCCCTTCCCCTCTTCTTTCCTTCTTCTTCCCCATCCCATTCCTCACGCCCTCTTCGAGGTCTTCCTCTGCTCTCCTTTCTCAAAGAACCACAACGAGACGAAACAAACCGAAGGCGAGACGCGAGACTCACCAGCGGTCCCCATTCCCTGCAATTCCAACCCCTCCTGCTCCATCTTCACGAGCTTTCCCTCTCCACCCTCACCCCTAGCCAACTGATCCGCCTCGTGCTCCACCTCAGCATCCACATTCACCGCCGAACTCAATCTGCCTCCTCCGCTCCTCTCGTTCTTCTTTCGAGCGACAGGTCCGTTCCGTCCTCCTCCTGCTGGATCTTCGGTTCAAAGTCGTGCCGATGACGAGGCGACAGCGTTGGATGAGAAGGTGGTGAAAGAGGTGGGAGCGTAGGTGCCGTGAGGATGTGGTTGTGGGGGGTGGCGGAGGAAGAGTCGACTTGATCGAGTTGGGATGGATCTTCAGGTTGGAGGTGGAGAGAGAGGGTTCAAAATATGGCGGGCGGAGAGAAGAGGAATGAGGCGTGGACTTTAGGCGGGAGCGGTGGGAGGGTTCGTCGAGTCGAGAGGGAGTCGTCTGGTGGAGGAGGGAGAGGTACCCTCCTCCAAAGAGACTTCGACGTCGTCCGACGGTAGCTAGTCCCATCCGAGGTTTCGAGTTCGACTGAGCGAATGAACACGGACGGAGGCTTTGATACAACGGAACCGAGAGCTGAAGGAGGATCACGAAGGACAGACGGGAGGAGAACGACGCGTCGAAGTCAGCGATCTGTTTCGAGTATGGTGTATTCAGAGACCTTGAGCTGGTGAGGATCGAGACTCACAAGTCGAGAAGCCTACAATAGCCACCATGGTCTACTCCGTAGGGTCATGGTTTGGTAGCTTTCGAAACGAGCGTCGACGAAGACAAAGACGAACTGCGAGAGAGAGCGGGTCTGGAAGAACGCAACGCGGTAGACAAGATATCAGCTCGAGAAGATGCTGTGGAAGGTCTTCAAAAGAAGACAGCTCACCTCAAAGCCATAATCTGGAGCTCTCCTCACGGTCAAAAAGCTTCAAATTCAGCTTCGAAGCGGCGACGACCTGAACGATCCTTGCCGAGGACGAGTGGGAAGGGAACATCTGGCGGAGCTATATCTGTGAGAAGAGTGGGTGATAGTTATCAGCTCATGCGTGAACTGAGAGAACCCGCAACAGTTTTCGAAAGAAGAAGGACAAAGTGGACTGACCTGAACGAGCCAACCTTCCTCCTTCGCCGTCGACGAAGGCAGAGCTCCAGACCAAGAGAGCGGAGTCAACGGGTCGTAGTATACGACTGTCAGCTTAAGAACCTTCTAAGAGTGAAACAGAAGGGTAGAGATAGACTGCAAGCGACGAGGTCAGCCCCGTTGTCCGTCTGCCTTCGAAGAGGGCGCAAGGAGATGAGATTGGGCAGAGTCGAAGAGATCTGTAGGAGCGAATGCGAAGTTGGGTCAGCGAAGAAATTTACTCATCATACGGAGACGTATGTAACGTGGACAGCTAACCAGCTTTGAGGTCAATTAAGCTCAGCATACCGACGGTCTGAAACCTAAACGGGAGGGGGAGGAGAAGGGAGGGAGGGAGGGAGGGGGTGAGCTCGCACTTTCTCGTCCTCAAGCTGATCCTCTTTTAGGAAACGGAATCAAAACTCACCTAGTACTTTCAAGAAGGAACCTTCCAGATAATCGATGCTGAAGACCTAGAGGACGGAGGAAAGGGACTGGGTGGAAAACGAGACGATAAGGAGGAAGAAGAAAAGGAAAGGTCAGCTCGGACATCTTCCTTCCTTTCCTTCTTCTTCGATTCCTCGAGAGAGAGCCCACAAAGGCGAGAGCGAGCGGCCGGGTCTTGAAGGGGTGCTGAAGAATGTGAAGCAAGCCTGCGAAACCTGCGAGGGAAGACGACGACGAGAAGGAAGGAAGCAAGGTCAGTTCACTTCCTTCGCCGCATCTCCCTCCATCTCCTTCTTCCCTCCTTCCTCTCGTTCACCGGTATCCTCGTTCTGAACTCACTCTAGAAGGTCTCCCTTCTGCATGCCAGCTTTCGTAGTCCTGCTTGAAAGATCCTTCTCAGGATCGATGATGGCTGTAAGAGGGAAGGAAGGAGTCGTCGACTTTGAATCCACCCCTTCAAAGTTCGTCGTCAAGATGGGAGCTTCCGAGGGTTGCTAGGGAGAGGAATTTGCTTCTGGATGGTGTCCCACTCGGGAGCAAGGAAGACTCGCTCTTGAATCCGAGACTGGAGAAAGCAGAAAAAAAAACATCCTTGTTGAGATGAGCTCGTTGACGCCCTACTCGACGTTTCGCTTCCAACCACAACTCACCCCAAGAAAGAAACATGTCTTCGGCCTCTTCCCCGTCTCTCGACTTCAAGATTCTTCAAGCAACTACTCCAGAACAACTCGAAGACTGCATGTCTGTGAGGTTCAAAGGTTCGTTTCCCATCCATCCTTTCCTTCTCGCTCGAGCTCACCGTCCTCCTTCCTTCCTTTCCCTCCCTCTCGTTCCTGACTCTCCCTTCTTTCCGATGACTTTCTCCCACACTTCCTACCTAGTCTTCGTCGACGAACAAGGATACGATGGTGACATCGAGAAGGACGAGTTCGTCCCTTCTCCCTCTCTTTCCCGAGCTCAGAGCCCTGACCGTCCGCTCGTCTCCCTTCTTCCTCTCAGACTCGATCCCGAATCCGTCCACTTCCTCTTGTACGAGATCTCTACAGGAATCAACATTCCAGCAGGCAACGTCAGACTCGTCGAGAGGAAGAACAAGGTCAGCTCATGTCGTCAATCGAAGCTCGTAAACGTCGAGCTCACCTTCACCTCTCGTTCCTCTGGTTCTTCCTCAGCTCGGTCGTCTGGCCGTCCTCCCAGCTTACAGGAAGTACAAGCTTGGAGCTAAGCTGGTGAACCAGGTCCGGGACTACACTGTTGAGGCGGCGAAGAAGAAGGGAGAGAAGGAGGCCGTCGTGATGTGCCATGCTCAGGTTCGTTTCTCCCTCCTCCTCCCCTCTTTCGTTTTTGTGCAGCGAGGGAAGCTCAAGAGCTCATGTGTATCTTATCTTTTGTTACAGGCCTACGTTGTCGGATTCTACGAGAAGGTTCGCCTCCTTATCGTTTTCCTGGCTGGCCGCCTCGTCGCCCCCATTCAACCTGACCTCTTTCTCTCTCTCCCTCTGTTCGCGACAAACAGCTCGGATACGTTCAAGAAGGACCTCGGTTCCAAGAGGTTCGCCCCCTTCCCTGCTGTGCTGACTCTCGCCTCTCCCGTCTCTGTGTCGAAGTGAAAGAGAGCGCTCGAGCTGACCTTCTTCCCTCTCCTCTTTCTTCCCACGCTCCGTTTCGTTTCTACAGGAGGAGACCGAGCATCAGAAGATGATTCTCACCGTCCCGCTTTAACTACTCTCGTTAAGAATGGGAACGTTGATTCGGACGGAAGAAGGACGAGAGGCCAGCGACGGACCGAACGCGTCCACTCCCCTTCGATCAACGAACGGCCAGCTCTCTGACACGACGGCGCAGGTAGACAGATTAGACTAGGCTCCTAACTAGAGTTGTATACAAACACACGTTGGACTTCGAACTCTTTCCCTTTCCTGTCGAAAGAGAAGCTCGAGCTCGAGAAACAAGTACAAGTCGCACATCACTCATCCGAAATCGGCACTTCCTCGTCCATGAACCTCACCAGCCTCACTCTCATCTCCGTCGTATCGTCCCCTCTCAGCACATCGGACACGAAGAAGACTTCCACTTGGAGTTGGACCTGTTTCCATTCGACGAAGCAAAGTCAGCGCGTCGTTTTTTCGTCGTCGTCGTCGTCGTCTTCCCTCCCTCCCTCCAACCACAAACCAAACGCGAAGTCACTCACCATCTCCAACGCTCCTCTCACCACCCCACAAAGCACCTGACTGAACCACAGCCCTCCTTCCAACGCCTCCGCGGGTAGTTCCACCATCTCGCTCAACGGGTTCTCCTCCAGCACCAGCCCAAACTCCCTCCCGCTTCCTGTTCCTTCTCCTGCTGCTGATGCTGGGTACTGGACGACGGTAGGAGTGATGTTGAGGAAGGATTTGAAGCCTACTTTGGCTAGGATCTCCGAGGTTTGGGTGGAGAAGTCGGTGCAGCGAGGGAGGGTGGTTCGGGAGAGGAAGTCTTCGATCAGACGGGTACCGATGTTGTAGCCCCTGGAGGAGGAAGAAACAAGGAAGATGAAGGAGGGTTACAACGGGGAGTCAGTTTTAGTTCCGGGAAGAGGGAGGGCGTAGGAGGAAGGGAGTGGGTGGGAGGGAGGGAGGGAGGAGAAGAAGGAGGTAGCCGAAGGGTGAACGAGAAGGTGCGAGGAGAGAGAGCTCAGACGAGATCGTTTCCCCGACGAGCTCGGAAGAGTTCGATGGAGGTTTCCAGAGATGAGATGGGAGAGAGAGGGGGAGGACAGAGGAGGAGGTTGAGCTCGCACTCAAAGGTTGAGCTCACCTCTTCCCCTTCCTTCCGTCGTCCGCGGAGATTGGATGCTTCCTCTGTCGCCTTCTCGTTTCATACGAAACGAGAGAGAGTCCTCTGCTCTGTTTTCTCTCGATTTCCTATCGAGAATCGCCCTGGAGAGTACGAGAGGGTCTGATTCGAAGGAAGGAGGAGGGACGTACATCTTGTCTAGTTGTTTGTTGACCTCTGCGTAGTCCTCGTAATCCTTGATGAGTTGAACGACGAGAGCTCCGTAGGTGAGAGTAAAGATCTCGGTATTCTGAACAGAAAAGAAAAAGAGAGAACAACGATCAGTCGAGTCTGAGAGGGAAGGAACAGAGGAGAGGACCGAACCATCTTGTCCCTCGTCTTCCAGAGATCCTCCTGGGAAAGACGCACAAACGATCAAGTCAGCGTACTTTAAAACGATCTTTTAGAGGGTTGTATTTCTACTTACTCCCAGCTGCTTGTACTGTTTCGATGTAGTTGCCATTCTTGAGGAGTAGATGGGGGTTGAGAGCGAGACTGTTTCCGGCTTTGAAGCTCGAAGGACGACGTGTCGAGGTCTTGATCTTTCAGCTTTCTATTCTACTCTCAACTCTCACCTTGATTTCTCTTGTTTTCCAAGGATGGCTCCTCGTCGCACCGCTCGTCCTATAGATCCTTCCCTCCTCCCCCCTCCACCCGACGCTTACTCCCAGCAGCACCAATCCAACGACGGTCCTCCCTCCCAGCAACAACCTCCTCCTCCTTGGACCTCCTCAACTGCTGGTTACGGTGCGGGTCAACACTTTGATCCTTCTTCATCTCAACCTCATTACGGTCAACAAGATCCTGCTTACTATCAACAACCACAACAGCAACCACAACAACAAGCAGAGTATTACTCTTCTCCTCCTCCTCCTCCTTCGACTCACATCCCTCAACCTCCTCACACGTCGGGCCGACAGTTCAAAGGACCGAGATCCAAGATAGAAGCCGAGCAGGTTCCTTCTCCCGTTGTTCTCTGGGAGCAGGAGAAGGAAATCTACGACAGGGAGGGAGAGCACTTTGTTGCAGCCAGGGAGATGAACGGAGTCGTCCCTTCCTCCGCGACAGATTACAGAGCCGTAGACGAAGGTGAGTAGAAATCCTTACTCGTTGAATGTATATCTATCGGCTCGAGGGTTGGAAGACGATCAGCAAGGGCTCGCTCAGATGTGAACAAGCGGAGGCCAAACGAAGGGAGAGGGAAGAAGGGAAGGGCGAAGGGAGGAGGAGGAGGACTGCTGAGCTCGACGACCCATCGAGCTCCTTCCTTCTCGTCTCTTTCTCTTCTTCTCAAGCTTCCACTCTGGACGCCTTTTTCAGTCTGTCGAGACGTAGTTTTATCTCTCTTCAAAATTCCATACGAATCCCCATCGCTTTCAACCATCGCCCTTCTCTCTTCCAAGTCAAGCTGACCCTCCACTTCCTCCTCCTTTCAGGCAACGCTACCCCCTCCCACCTCCGTCTTACGACCTACAACGTCCCCGCTTCTCGAGACCTAGCGACAACTTCCCAGATCCCCTTCGGTCTCGTCGTTCAACCGTTCGCTCGGCTTCGACCCGACGAGGCTCCCGTCCCCGTCGCTCGCTTCTGGGAACGAGGACCGGAACGATGCAAGAACTGCAGAGCCTACATCAACGTGCACTGCAAATGGAGCGGGGGAGGAGAGAGATGGGAGTGTAATCTATGTGGGAAGCAGAACGGAGGTGAATCTTTCAGAGGGAGGGGTTGCATGAGCTCGAGAGAAAGAGGGCAAACGAACGCTGACCTCCTGCTTTTTTGACGACATTTTTTGACTCCCAGTCTTCCGAGAGTACTATTCTACCGTGCGGAAGGATCAGATGACCGGAGTAGAGGTCAGGGACGACATTCTAGAACGACCAGGTCCGTTTCGTCCCATTCACCTCGTCTCCTCGAGCGACTCGAAACTCTTTCCGACCTCGCTGACCTTGCTTCGTTTTCCCTCCTCCAGAACTCCTCTACGGAACCGTCGATCTCGTCGTCCCCTCGGAGTACAACTTCCTCAACCCAGCCGTCTCCTCCCTCCCAGACCTCAACGCTCAACTGTCCCACCACCCTTCCGCCTCCTCTCGCCATCACCCCTTCTCCACCTCCACCAACTCCACTCGTCCTCCCTCCCCGTCCCTCTACGGCTCCAACTCCAACCCTTCAGCCAACGAACCTCCTCGTCCCGACTTCGGAGAAGCTCCTTCGGGACTCATCGCTGGACTCGCTCTCGCCCCAGGAGATCCTAGCATCAAGAGGGTGGAGAGGAAGCCCGAGGGACTGAAGGTGGTGTTCCTGTTGGATGTGAGCTGGAACGCTGGGAAGAGTGGGTTGATTGGAGAGTGGAGTGAAGCGGTGAGGAAGACGCTTTACGGCGAGCAGGAGGGAGCAAGAGGAGGAGGAGACGAGGGGAGCGAAGGGAGTAGTTTGGTGGTGGTCGGTGGGGACGAGACAGGAGCCGCTGCTGGTTCTGGGTGCAGGCTGGCCGAGGGAACCCAGGTGGCCTTCATGACGTTCGATAGGGCGGTGCACTTCTACGACTTTACTGTGAGTTGCTAGAACGAGCTCGGGGAGGAGGCGGAGGAGAGCGACGCGTCTCGATGAAGGAGTTGGGTGAGCTGACAGGTCTGTCGGGTTTCGCTTGTGTTTCGAACGTATCCAGTCTTCCCGAGAGCATGCGACGATGCAGGTAATGTCCGACATCGACGACGTCTTCCTCCCCGTCAACCGAGATCAGTTCTTCGTCGACCCAATCGAGTCTCGGTTCGTCCTTCCCCTCCTCTGCTCGACGCGTCTCACCTCTCGTCCTTCCCTCGCTTCTCATTAACCTCACTCCTGCCTCTTCTATTTCTCTCCATCTTAACTCCTCACAGAACCCAAATCCTCCGCCTCCTCTCCTCCCTCCCCAAAACCTTCGCCGACTCTCCTCACCCCGACGCAGCTCTCGGTCCTGCCATCCAAGCCGCTCTCCTCACCGTCGCTCGCATAGGAGGTCAGATCAACGTCTTCCAAACCTCCTTACCTACCTTCGGAGCCGGTGCTCTCAAGCCTCGAGACGAACCCAAGCTCCAGCACACGGACAGGGAGAAGACGCTCTTCGTCCCGCAGGACATCTTCTGGAGGAATCTGGCCGAGGAGTGTGTGGATGCTGGAGTGGGAGTGAACATGTTTTTGTTCCCGAATCAGTACATCGATGTGGCGACGATTGGTTGGTTTCGATTTCTTTTGCCGTTTCGGGATTGGGAAGGAGGAAAGGAGGAGGAAGATCGAGCGAGTTGATTGACGTTGATTGACCTTCATTTCGACGCGTCTTTTCTCTTTGAACAGGTATCCTCTCCGCCATCACAGGAGGAGATTTGTTTTACCTTCCCAAGTTCGAGCCCGTTCGGATGGGAGGTCGACTTCGAGCTGCTCTCGAACAGGTCCTGCTGAGGGAGACCGTCAGCAACGCGACCATGATCATTCGATGTTGCACTGGTTCGTCCCTCTCTCTCTTGATTCATTTCGTCTCGCCTCGCTCTAGCGCTCATCCCTTTCCTTCTTCCTCTTCGCAGGTCTTCGCATAGGCGACCAGTTCGGTTCCTTCCTCCAGCGATCCCTCACCGACCTCGAGTTCGGAACGCTCGACTCCGACAAAGCTATCGCTGCGTACCTGATTCACGAAGGAACCCTCGACGAACGGATACCTGCTTCGTTTCAGGCTGCGATCTTGCATACGTCGGCGTCGGGAGAAAGGAGAGTGAGGTGCATCAACCTCCAGGTGCCAGTGACGAGTTTGATCGGAAACGTGTTTAGGTGAGCTTTCGTCTTCCTCCTTTTTCTCGTCTCGTTGGAACCCTCTCGAAAGGTCCGAGCTGGCCACTCTGACTTCATTCTGTGTTGGTAGATACGCCGACATCGATTCGGCCGTTACTTTGTTGACGAAGGAGGGTGAGTTCGACTCTTCGACGCGTCCGATCTCCTTTTCCGTCGACGACCTCGCTGACTCGCCTTCCTCTTCCCTTTATGGCTTCCAGCTATCTCCGATACAACTCAGAAGCTTCTTCCTGTCGTCCGAGAAGGTCTCACTCGCCGTTGTGTCAAGCTCCTGGCGTCGTATCGTCGGAATTGTGCTCTGGGCTCGCCGCCTGGTCAGGTTCGTCCTTCCCTGCCTGCTCTTCCTTTCATCCTCCTCATCGAATGCGTTCTGACTCTTCTCTTTATCTCGTTTCACAGCTCATCCTCCCCGAGTCATTCAAGCTTCTTCCCCTCTTCACTCTCGCTCTCATGAAGTCGAAAGCTCTCAAGGGTTCGTCTCGTCTTCCCTCCTCCTCATTTTCTCTCCTCGCTGATCGTCTTCTCGCCTCGTTTTCTTCGCAGGTGGAAACGTCATCTCGGACGTCCGAGTGACCTACATGCGCTACCTCAAGACCGTCGGCGTAGCAGCGACGATGACCTTCCTCTACCCTCGGATGATCCCTTTCCACGCTCTCCAAGACGACGACGGATTCCCTGGATCCAACGGACGAATCAAAGTGCCCTCATTGATGAGAGGAGGCTACTCCTGGATGGAACCGCACGGAGCTTATCTTCTGAGTGAGTCTCGGAGAGGCGAGGGAGAGGGGAGAGGGAAGGGAGGAGAGAGCTGACCGCCTTTCGTTTCGATTCGACCAGTCAACGGAGAAGTCGCTATCATCTGGCTCGGAGCTGCAATCTCTCCTCAGATTCTCGATGATCTGTGGGGAGTCGACGATCTCCAGAACCTGGATACGAGGATGGTTGGTTCTCCCTGTCTCCTTCTCGTCCTTCCGCTCTCGACTCGTCCTGACCCTTCTCGAACCTCCTGTTCATCTTCTCGAACATCAGGCAACCCTTCCTCGGCTCCCTACTCGCCTCTCAACTCAACTTCGAAACATCCTTCAACACTTCTCCCTCCTCTCCGGTCGAGACCTTCCGGTCATCCTCGCGCGCCAAAACGTCGATGGATCCGAGATCGACTTCGCCAACATGCTCACCGAGGACGCCAACAACGGAGAGCTGAGCTATCCTGATTACTTGATGATCGTTCACAAGCAGATCACTGTGAGTCTTTCAGCTCGTTTCTTTTCTCTCGCTTTCGACGCGTCCCTCCTTCTTTCGTCCGTTTCTCAGAGCTGACTTTGGTTCTCTCTTCGTCTGCGTTTGCTTTTGCGTCCATTCAGGATGAGGTTCGAGGTCAGCAGAGCAGTGGGGGTGGAGGAGGTGCCGACGAGGCGAAGGGTTGGGGAGCGATGGCGAAGGGTTGGGTGGGGAGGGAGTGAGTGAAGACGACGAGGCTCTTGGACGAGTCAGGACTTTTGTGCTTTCGTCGGGTCTCAATTTGTATTCTTTGTTTACGGGAAGCCATCCAGAAGCGACTCGTTCCGTAAATCTGCGCAATCTTTCTTATCTAGCCTTAGCAACGCTCACTTGACGAAATCGAGCGGTCGACTCCAAAAAGCAGAAGGGCCGACTCCTTCCTTCCCTCTCACAGCCATCATCGATCCTGAGAAGGATCTTTCACGCAGGACTACGAAAGCTGGCATGCAGAAGGGAGACCTTCTAGAGTGAGTTCAGAACGAGGATGCCGGTGAACGAGAGGAAGGAGGGAAGAAGGAGATGGAGGGAGATGGTGAAGGAAGTGAACTGACCTTGCTTCCTTCCTTCTCGTCGTCGTCTTCCCTCGCAGGTTTCGAAGGCTTGCTTCACATTCTTCAGCACCCTTCAAGAACCGGCCGCTCGCTCTCGCCTTTGTGAGCTCTCTCTCGAGGAATCGAAGATGAAGAAGGAAAGGAAGGAAGATGTCCGAGCTGACCTTTCCTTTTCTTCTTCCTCCTTATCGTCTCGTTTTCCACCCAGTCCCTTTCCTCCGTCCTCTAGGTCTTCAGCATCGATTATCTGGAAGG